>NC_137517.1:14560000-14620000 GCF_041902795.1 Electrophorus electricus | reverse complement strand
GCTAATTAATAAACAAGATGGGTTGCCTAATCTAATTCTGTAAGATTGTAATTACCATGATAACAAATAGCAAACTAGCAATCAAAGCGGACCATGTAGATGAGTTTTGAAATTCAGATCACTGTCCACATGTAATCCTGACATTTTCATTGGCACTGCAACAATCTGGAATATGTCCTGTATTACTCGCCAGGACTCAGATTATTTCACAGTTCAGCTCCATCTGGAACTGCCAACAGAATGAACAAGCTGAGTAAGATGCTTCTGTGGGTTGTTTGTCCTCGGTAACCAGTTGCTACTGTCAGTTACCTTAAGACTAATTTCTTAGCTGACGATTTGAGACTAATTACTACTGGCTGAACTGAACAAATCAGACGTGTCTCTGCTAAAGGGAAACTTCAGTGCAAATGTATGTGATGAACAACATTAAGACAGATGCAGACAGAATGAGTGCTTAAATCAGAAAAAAAGAGGTTCTAGAATTAATGTTTCCACTTTTTTCTAACTCCATTTCAACCTCTTCTCCCAGGAAAAAGCCCATTACTTTTACTGGGTCCAGATTTTTAACCAAATCACTAGATGGGTGTTAACAAAGATGTGAATTAATCAAACTAGAATCCAAGTCATTAATATTGATTTCCTTTGTCTCTGGCTAGAGGGATTCGGATTTCTACCAAGGCATGTTCTGAGTTTATTCATAATAAAAGAAATAAAAACGGTTATACATTTCCTCTAATAATTTGATACCATGAAGCATGGTAGATCTGATTTCCATAGGACACTAACATTGTCAACATACTAATTCACCTGAGGACATCCATGATTAAGACTCAGGAGGTCACAAATTAAAGATGAGAAACAGGATGAGTTTATAAGGCGAGATAATTCAGGTAACACAAATCGCATTATGATGCACTTCTGAGTCGCTATGCATATAGATCTAAACTTCTCAGCGCTAAAATATCCCACATATAAACACTTTGCTTCAGTTTGATATGGTGTGTCTTGTGACAGTCACAGGGTGGCACTGTCATAGCCAAACCATCCTTTTTCAACCTGTATTTTAAAATGATCTTGGGATCACTTTAATATACACTGACAGCTTTGTCATCCAGATAAGGTGAGTTTTGCAAACAGGTTTTTTTAACGGCATTGGACAAGTTCCGAGAGGCAGGGTATGCACACATTCCCCTCTTGTGACTATTACTGCTAAGTCCAGGAGAAGAGGGCAGGAAGCCATGTGATGGGGTCATGTGTCCTTGCAGAAGTCATAAACCTTCCTTTTGTTTTAAAACCTTAATCCTGTTAATTACTGGTGCAGCTTGGACTTACTGGAGGTGGGCGTGATCTGCACATGATGGCTTGGTCATCCCATGGGATGTTGTAAGCTCAGAAGGACTGTCCAAACTCCACTACATGACTAACACTCTGACACCAAAAACACAAACTGAATTGCTATCCCTTTCTCTGACACACACACAGTCGTTTTGTTAGGCACAAACCCTCAGGCATCTGTCTCTTTTTTTCAGAAACATACTAACATCTCTCTCATTCTCTACCTCTCTTGCTCACACACAATATTGTGACTCTCTTACACATGCACTGTCACTCTATCTACATGCACACATTCACTCATACATAGACATTGCTAATTGTTATATTCACCTCTTAGTTTTTCAAACTCACACACACCTCTCTCTTACTCTCTCTCACCCACATTATCTCTCTCATACAAACCTGCTATATTGTTCTCTCCCTCACACACCCACCCATTTGCCTTTTTCAGACACATGTTGCCATTGTGCTAAACACACACGCGCACACATTTCAGTTTTCTTGAAGCTCGTGTCCTCTACGAGAGGCTGGGAGCTTGAGGGTCCTGTGTAGTATCCTAGCTGTTCCCAGGACTGCACTCTTCTGAACGGAGATCCCTAATGTTCCTGGGATCTGTTGGAGCCAATCTCCCATTTTGGGATTCAAAGCCCATGGTGCTCTGATTACCACAGGAACTACTATTGCCTTCACCTTCTATATTGCTTCCAGCACTTCTCTCTCCCACGGCATCTCTCGAGCAGTACCGGCCGTAACCACGAGTGCCCTTCAGTGCGATGCTACTCGGATCCAAGAGATTTTCGTTTGCTTCCATCGCTGTGGAAAATAAAGAGCATATCAGCTCGACATCGCGTCTCCCTTCCTCTGTGCCGCCAGCTTCACACCTTATTTAAAGAACCTCCTGCATTTGCATTCTGCCTCTTGCCTCGTCCCTACTAAAACATTACAGAATGCTTCGACTATCTATGGATCCAGCAGAGGTTCAAGACAGACTGGCCCAACAAGAAGTTGTCAGACTACCTGAGGCAGTTCCGAGACCTTCGCAGGTGGCTCTTACCTCAGCTGCTGTGGTTCCTTCACCGTCTCCCGCGGCCGCTCATTGCATCCCTGTTGCCGTTCCTGAATGGTTTGACGGCTTTCCTGATCGGTACAGGAACTTCCTCATGCAGTGTTCCATGTACGTCTCCCGTTATGCCATGCAGTTTGTCACCGAAGCGGACCGCATCCAATTCGTATCGTCACTGTTGACTGGTGAGGCAGGAGCGTGGGGAACCGCCCTATGGGACAGCCAGGACCCAGCGTTGGTCAGAGACGGGATTCTACAATCTTTTCAAGGTTGTGTTCGATCATCCTGCTGGTGGGAGAGATGCATGGCTGGAGTGAAACAGCACTGAAAACCGTGTTTCGTTACGGGCTCTCCTTCTCCAAAACAGACACGACAGGGAAACATGGATGCCAGGAGGGTGGCCAGTTGACATCCTGGACCATGTCCAGGCCTGGAGCTTGTCCAGCTCCTTGTACTTGTGACCTTTTCTTGGACATCTGTTGGATATGGATGCCTCCTTTTCCCCATATGCTTTTCTTGGGCGGCCAGAGCTGTTAATCTTTGCTTGGTAGTCTCCAAGGCCTCAGATATGGGCAGCTTGTTATGCATCTCAGGTATCAAAATAGGCTACCGCTCCTTGATCAAGTATCTGAAGTATCATTGTTGCTGTGGCATATATAAGCTGGTTGGACTCACTGATGGTCACAGTAATGATCGTTTGTAGTGCTGCATTCACATCTTTTCAGCAGCTCTTCAGGTACTTCACTTGGTATTGGTAGTTTGCTACGACTAGAGTTAAGCTTGGTGCAAGGACTCATTGGGTCTTGGTGTGACCTGTTGTCTTGGCTCACTCTTCTCATAGCTTTTGTGGTGTTACTTGCAGATGTTGGAACACAGAGCTACTAGTTTCAGTGATGGTCTAGATGTTGGGTCGAAGCAACCATGGTTCCCACATCCACTGCATATACCCTCTCACACTGAGGTTTCTTGTATAGTAGCATTACAACAATCCTCTATTCTCTACTCTCATACATTAGTGTATTTGGTTTAGTAACTTGTTGTTGTTGTTGTTGTTGTTGTTGTTGTTTTTATCAGTTTAGTACATTAGATGGGGCCAGTATTACAAAAACTGCCATCCTGGGGTTTTCTTGTGCAACGGTGTTGAGTGTATACTGAGAATGATGTGGTCGAGGAAGAACATCCAGTGAAAGGGGATCCTACAGGTGTGAGAGGAGGACATCAAGAACAGTTCTGATAGTTCTGCTGGTACTCCAACTAACAAGTCTAAATACACAGCTGGTCACTGCATAGCATGAATAGGCTATAATGGTAAATGAACAGTTCAGATGTCATAGCTGTCTAAGGGAAACGGAATAATCAAGTGGGTTAAAAAGCACAAATTGCATCACTGAGCAGTAGAAAGGCATTGATGTTGGAGCATGCTGATGGGAAGGTCAGAATTTGGCACAATCAGCATGTGGTTCTAAAGGCCAAAGAAGCTCCCAATTTCTACTAAACGGGTTTAGTAGAATATTGAACTCACCTGTGTACTTAAGCCCGTCTCAAACATTAGGACACTGCCAAGTATTGCCTTTAGAATCCTATGCATACCGTGTGTTCTTTTGGATTCTATTTCTGTGTACTGAACCTTGACTTAGTGATTCCTGTTTCTGATTTTTGCCTGCCCTTTTGGAATTCTGCTGCCTGGATTATTGGATGGTCTTTATGGTTTTGACACGGACTGTTTCCTACTTTCGAGTTGCTCCTTTTTTGTGACCGTTTCCACTACCTTGTTGTGTGTTTTATCAGAGCGTCTGCTTTTTGCCTGGCCCTTAACAGTGTACATCAATTCATTCCATATATATTGGTATTCATTTTATCGGTGTTTATTCCATATATATTGAGAGAGAAACTGTTAACAGAATAGCTACAAGTTAATGTTCAATGCTTTCATTGTAGATTTCCGAGTTCAACATTGTCAACTTCAACAGTCGAATATCACTCAGGTGAGTTCTACAATATGATGTTTTAATTGTTTCATGATTTCTTACCCTGGAATTATTCAACTGCTTACTTGTGTCTTGTCAGTATAAGGGTCCCTTTAATTTTATTAGCCTTGAAGCCACATTTTTCTTAGATGGATGATTGGTCGGTCTGTGTAACTGTATATCTAAGCTGGGGGGCCACTGTAGGAACAGTTGTTGAATTTTAATGTTATTTAATTCATTGTAAAATTCAAGTTTAAACATATTTTCACAGTCATAAATATGAATGAAAGAAATAACTATTTTGCTATAAACCTACACTATGGTGGTAGTGGTAATTCAGTGGTTAAGGTACTTGACTAGTAATCAGCAGTTCAAGCCCCACTGCCGGGTTGCTGTTGGCCCCCTGAGCCATTAACCATTTGGGGTTATTAACCATTAACCCTCAATTGCTCAATCATAATTGCAAGTTGCTTTGAATAAAAATGTCAGCTACCTGTCAAACGGAATTGGGAATTGAAAAGTGGGCCACTTTGTGAGTTTTTTCTTGATTGGGCTTTGAATGAACAAATAAACTGAGGGAGAAAAGAAATGGGGTTGAGGAAACAACGGAAATAAATGAAATGAACAAAACAAAAGGGTAAGAATTGAAATCAGAGGGGAAGAACTGCATAAGACATGACAATTTAGAGATTGTGCTAACTTGGTTACGACTGACCTGCACAAAGATCTAACGGCACTATTAGAAACTTGCCTGAGAGGGAAGGATACTCTTATTTCTATTGTTATATAGACAAATGAGGGGAGGAACTATTAACCTGGACAGAATTCTCTAGGAAATGCAACTCGCTAGAGACACCCCGCGACAGCATGCCAATGGAAAATTCAGCTCTTGCTTCCGGTCCGAGGGACAGACAAAACCAAGGTCATGCGGGTGAATCGTCAAACCAAGGTGCAGATAACTATTGGGCAGCAAACGGTGGAGGACATCAAGTTCACATATCTCGGCAGCATAGTATCCAATAATGACGGCAGCTCAGAAGCGGACGTTCGATGTAGGATCGGAAAGGCGGCGGCTGTGTTCCAGCGTCTATGCCGCATCTGGTCCTCAACAACAATCAATACAGGAATCAAAATGCGTCTGTACTCCACAATCGTCATCCCAACCGCCATTTACGCCAGTGAATCCTGGAGGAACACAAAGAGGATCGCCCAGAAACTAAACGTTTTCCATCAATGGTGCCTCCGCCGAATATTGGGCATCTCGTATAAGGACAGAATTACCAATGAGGAAGTTCTTCAATGGAGTGGATTGCGGAAGCTGGAAGAAATCGTCACCGAACGCAGAATGCGCCTCGCTGGTCATCTCCTACGTCTTCCAGACAAACGCATCTCAAAGGCAGCTGTACACTGGACACCGACAGGAGGAAAGCGAAAGCAAGGCCGACCCAAAACCACCTGGAGATCAACCTTCATCACCGACCTAAAAACTACTGACATACGCTCATTGGCCAAAGCCAGAGACGCTGCAGCCGATAGGACCCGTTGGAGAGCGCTTGTTGCCCAATGCACCAAGGAGTGCGGGAGGAACTAAAGCTGCCCGCAAAGAGGGTCAAATTTTGGTGTAGCCCAAGTCAGTTGAAAATTACACCTGATCCCGAACCTTTTCTGCACCATCAGTGACCCCAAAAGAGGTGGGAAAAAAAGAAGTGGTGGAGAGCAAATTACATGAGTTAAGACAGACTAACAGGACAGTACTTCTCGCAAGAGGTTCCAGCTTCACCTTTTCTGGTTACAACACAAGCACAGTACACGCAGATCCCCTTGCATGCGGTGGGTCGTACCACGTGACTTTTGGGCGAGGAGCAGTCTGTGACAGTAGTGATGTTTGGTTAGGAGATGTCTTTTACACTATAACGGGTGGGATCAGTTACACTGAAATACCTACTGCGAAGGTATTTCTAGATGTAGTGTTGATGTCCTTACAAGCAATATAAAGCACACAATTATATATATTAAAGCAGTTACATTTTCATCAAGATCTGGCATAATCAAATGAATCACTTGACGGCATCAAATATTCTTAAAATGCAATGCAAAGTACATGCTTACCAATTTTTAGCCAACTACATGCAACCGTTCACCAGAAATCCCATGCTGTATGCACTGTTTTTTTGGTTAATTTCCACAACAGTCATGCCTGTCCTTTATAAATGACCTATTAAACATGCTTCTTGTATACATTAACTAACTTCAGATTTTGTCATAAATTCAATTACCATCAAATCAGCTGGAAAGATTTAACATTTTTAAATAGTATATAGAATGTTCTTTATTTTCTTGCTCAAATCTTTGTACAAAAACATGTTCCTAACACAAAATATGCAAGCCTTTAGCTACCACAGAATTACTCATTTAGCAGTGTTCGTTAGAACATGTTTGAAAGAACACCCCCCTTTTTTAATTGCATAGTTGCTGTTGGGCCATAAAGAGCTATTTTTTTGAGTGATACTCATTCACTGTTAGCCTACCCATTGGTACTATCAAGGCACTTAGCCCCCGTTTTAAGGTTATTTTTGAACTACTGATGCTGAGGCAGTAACTGCCATTGCTGCTGCTATGACCACTAGGAGGTATGGAGATTGTGCTCGGCACACTGGGTCTAGCTTAGATGAAAGGATGCAACAGGGTGTAACTTCCCTCCATGCTCTTGTAACAGAACTGAAGCTATACATTTTTTTTTTCTTGAAGTCAACAGTGTATCAAATTCGGTATTGACAGAACAGATAATGAAACTAATAGTTGTTTAATCTCGGTTAATCATATGCTTCATCTGTCCATCTAATATGCAGCTGCCATTAGGCTGGAATATATATATATATATCAGATTCATTAATAGTTGTACTTGCTCTGCATGGTTTGGTATCCGTTGTTTGCAGAAATTAATTAGTCCTAGAAATTGCACCGTTTGCCTCTTAGTTACTCAGAATGGTGTATGCAATATGCCATTTTTCTCATGTCTTCCAGTTTTGTCCCTTGACTAATGCTGTAACAAATATTTTGGGGCCATGACACTAAAGGATTGGCCTCCTACAGACACCAATCTACACTTGTGGATGGAAAGGAGACCTACATCAGAGGACCAAAGTGTACGGAGGGGGCACTAAGGGTGTAAGAGTTGAGCTAGATAGGGAGGTGCAAGACCATGCAGAGCTTTGAAAGTAAGGAGGAGGATGTTGAACTGAATGTGCTCAGGGACAGGGAGCCATTGTAGCTGATGCAGACTAGGGGTGATGTGGGTTAATTTCCATATATTAAGGAGGATTCTTGCAGCTGAGTTTTGGACATATTGGAGTGGATAGTGTTGTTAGGGATGCCAACGAAGACAGTTACAGTAGTCAAGATGGGAGGTGATGAAGACCTGAACCAGGGTCTCAGTGTCGTGTATGGACAGCATGGACCTAAACCTAGCAATATTGCAGAGGTGAAAAAAAGGCATCTTTGACCAGTCAAAGGAGTCAAAAAGTACACCAAAGGTTACTAACCGTGGATGAGGAACTGATCAAAACACTGTCCAGATTTAATTTTAAATTGAAGAAATTTGAGATTTTGGACTTCGTGCCAATAAGTAGAAATTTAGTTTTAAGAAGTTTATGCTTATCCACTGCTTGAGATATAACAGGAGGTAGTAAGGTAGTGTTAGCCTTGGCGCTAAAATAAATCAGTGTGTCATCTGCATAACAGTGGAAATGAAGACCATGCCTGTGGATAATCTGACCAAGGGGTAGCATATAGATAATGAACAGGAGAGGGCCAAGGACAGAACTATGGGGAACACCTTGAGTTACAGTAGCGGTGTGCGATTTGTGTTGACCTAAAACAACAATTGGTTCTCATCTCAAATAAAACACTTCAAGAACTGTATTACTAAGGCCAATGGTTTAGAGGCAGGCAATGAGTATGTTATGTTAATTGTGTCAAATGTGGCACTTAAACTTTTCTACATTGACTATACCAAGCCAGGGCACACAACTTTATGTTCCATTTATATGTAAAGTTAACACAGGATAAAGCACTAACAGCATTGCTGAAAATTAAGAAGGCCAGCCAAAGAGAAGTGATTTATTAAATTTTTTTTCCCCACACAGCCATCTGCTCTCTTTCCAACTGAACTCACGCGCACAATATACGTGACCATAAAGAATAGCTAGGTATCTATTAAAGACACAGTATAACTGTCTGTTACAACTTGACTCCTAAGTAGTTTTTTAAGGTTTTTTTTTTTCTGCCTTTGCATTTCTTTGAGTGACTATGAAAATGTGTGTTACGTGAATGACACATCATGTGCTGTTTGTGCCTACATAAGAAGTAAATTGGATAAATTGCCAAGCAAAAATGTTATGCTTGCTAAAGAGCATTCTGTTTCTCACACTCAAGTCTGAGCGAGCCGGCTAGCTATCAAATACCTTCGCTAAACGTACAACAGTTTGTCACGTCTACAGACCTGAGCGTTCCCCCTTATCATGGCAACCTAGTCACGTCCGGGTTTTCGTTTGTCTCCATGGTTCCCTGTCTGATTCCCTTTCACTCCAGCTGTTTGTCGTTGAGCCTTGATTAGTGTGTCTACTTAAACCCTGTATCTCTTGCTTCTTATTTGTCGGTCATTGTTTGTTTATTCCTTGTCTCTGGTTAGATCTCGTTTGTCCGCGAGCATGTGTTTAGTTCTCTCCCGTTTAATCCCGCTTCTCATTCCTCGCCCCACGTTCATGTTTTCTCCCCGCGCGCTCTGTTTGTTGTTTTACTTGTCTAGTTCCTCTTGTTTGTCTATTTTAGTCTTTGTTCTAGTTGGTATTGTTAGTCTGTCTGTTAATAAACACATTTCATTATTATATTATGGCTTCCCTGGTTAATTCATTCTTACATAACATCCCGCGCGTCGGCACTTTGCAAGTGTATTCGCTCTCCACCCATCCCGTGTTACAGTTTGTGTCTTTAGGTTCTTCTAATGGTATAACTGCTGTCAAACTAAAGTCTATTGTAATGTTAGACGTGGTTCAGTATCACTGTGATCTTAAAAAGAAAACACATTTAGATCGGACTCCTATTACATTGACTACATCTAGGTTTTCCTGCAGTTATTATGCAGGTTTTCACTTTGAAGTATTGACACGGAGCTACCATTCCATCAGCACCCATGCAAGAGGTCAGTCTGGCGTGTGACCTTCAGAATTGTAATGCTGTTGGCCCGAGTGCCACAGGGCGCGGGGAAGGACGTTTATTAATATTAAATGTTGACAACATGGGTGGTACTCACATAAGACATCTACGGTGAACATGACTACACATTAACACTGAGAAAAGAACCCATTAAGGGCGAGTACACAGACTAACATTACGACTACAGCGATGTTTACATATATCGACTTTAACACATAAGTAGCGACATAGTTGCAATGACCAACAAGGGTGCACACACTGAGAGGGGTTTAAATAGACAAACCAATACATAACATTAAACCCTGTGCACATGTGTGCAATCCCAGGGGGCGTGGTTACAAAACAGTACACACACACGAATCCCCCTGCATGCAGCTGGCCGTACCACGTGACTTGTAGGGGCGGAGCGTTCCGTGACAAGAATGATGTGCAGCGGTAACCTCACCAGTCGGATCTTGATGGTACATTTCAAAAACCAAAAATGACGCACCCCATGTTGCTGAGGTCACAAACTGGGGAGGTTTGATTGCCTGCCTTCAGCATCCCAAAACTCTGAGTCATGAAGAAAAGAATGGACTGAATCACAATGGGAATTCATTGACCAGAAAGAAAAATGTCTTTGTTGCTTTACTTTATTTTCCTAAATGCACCTATATAAAAAGAATAGAACTGACAAATCAGTGACAATAAAAGGTCCCAGCCTTTTTGATTGATTTGCTGCGTCTATATTTATTGACAAGTCAGCAAGCTTACATAAAGAGAGAAATTGGTCAGAATGCAATTTAGTTTTCCAGACCATTGCAATGTAATTTGTTGATGGATACAAGAACTGTTTGATGCACTATAAAACATCTAAGACACATGTAAGATGCATCAGATCTGATTTTGGATGAATTAATAAAGTTGTATTTCCGTAATTGAATTAACCAGTCTTAACTACACTTGTTTATGCATGTCTGCTTCTGTTTTTTTGTTTGTTTCAAGCAGAAACAAAGCATCCTGGAAAGATGGACATGGAGCATGTGGGTAGAACATGTATGTGCATGTGTTAAATATTTAGTTCTTCTTCTAGATGTTCATTGTAAATGTATTGCTCTGTTTTCCACCTCCACAGCAATTTACACATCTTGAACTTTTCATTCCTGAAGAGACTGAAAAGGGTTCAGAAATCAAGGGCAGTAATTCATACAGGTATGTGCCTGCTTCTGTTATTGTGTTCTTCATTGAACTAAAAAGAAAGTTACTGTAACATTTTCATTGTCTTCTGTCCTGTAGGTTCATGTGCCCTCATGCTGGTCAGTTCCAGTGCAAATTGACCAATCTTGTGTTTAAGATGGAAGGAAAAGGGGAAGTGATGTATAGAATCGTTTCCTGGGATACCCATCCTATGGACGGCTTGGCTCATATGCAGCCGATAGGACCCCTGTATGATATTAACTGCATCCAAGGTTTAGTCAGTCATCTCTATCTCCCACACTGTGAGATTATGTATGGTAAGTTCATTTCTGATTTGTAAAATTATACATATTGCCAAGTGGTACTGTGCAAAAAAGAATGGAGGCCTTTTTTTAAATTATTTTTTAACTTAATTTATTTCATGGGTGCCCCCCTCTGCACGGCTCTCCCCTATGTCAGTAGTAGTTTCATCGTGATATGGTACACTTACTGTACAGTGCACCGGTCTATGTGCAATGCGTTCAGTTTGAGCAGCAACAGTGATAATGTTGGCCATGTGCAACCTTTTCACGGTCTCTGCTAGATACATTTGTTTATGAAGGCAAATCAACTTCTGTCCTGCTTGTTTGTGTTTTGCAGAGGAAAGTAAGGTTCATCTGGCAGTGGCACATTTTACTGCTGACAGTGTAGAGCTCATACAGCCACTTCAAGTGACAAACACACATGTGATCATAGACATCCAAGGCTTCTCCCTCTTTGGCCTTTTATTGAATAAAATGTTTGGTTCGTCTTGCATCAATGCTCAAGTGCTACTATTCTACAAAGAAATGACTGACAGGGGAAGAAGAAAAAAACTGCACATACATTTGCTGCCAATGATTGTATCTGTTGATGAGGT
Source organism: Electrophorus electricus (assembly GCF_041902795.1). Lineage (NCBI taxonomy): Eukaryota > Metazoa > Chordata > Actinopteri > Gymnotiformes > Gymnotidae > Electrophorus > Electrophorus electricus. The sequence continues at coordinate 14,608,347 of NC_137517.1, read as the reverse complement.
AATCTGACAACTTAATTCATACTAATTTTAAAACGAATGATACAAAATGATTGTGTTTGTCAGCATTGTATTTGACTGACTGCAGTTCCTCTAGAGTATTTATTTCAGGGCCTACTTGAAATTCAACAGAAATATATTGTTTAGTCTTACATAAAAACACATACAAGTACCATCTCAACTCTCAATACCAGTATTATTGCCTTAAAGGTGGCGAATCGACAAAATGACTTCAGAAACATTACAACCAGCTCCAAATGCCAGCTGATTCCTGGTAGAAAATACAGACCAAAATGTGAACATAAATTTCAGCCTCAGGTAAATCAAAGCCTACTCCATAATACTAAAATAGTTACTATTAAAACATCAGCCATCTGCAGTAAGTTGACCAATGTTGACACTTCATTTTATTCAACTGACATTGCACTTCCTTAGGATGAAACGTTTGACCGTAACTGTGGTCCCAATTATCATCCCACATTTGAAGTGTTTCTTGAGGCTGAGGTTGAAGAAATCACAATAGGTCTTTTGGATAAAGAAGGCAAGGAGGTGTGGGAACCACGTCTGGTAGTTCTTACAGGTAACTGGAACTGTGGAACGCACATCAATTTTATTATCATTCCTACTAACCAGAGAGGTGCTACCTTGGAAGTACAACAAAGTGCCAAGACTTTTCTGGGCTTTCAGACTTTGCTTAGCATATTTTCCTGGTAGTTTGTGCTCCAAAATGCCCAATTATGTATAATGTGCAAATTCTCAAGATTTCAATTGGTCTTTGGGCTTTTTTGTGGACAGCAGTACTAGTATTCTGAGTGAATATTCTGACTGGAATGCATTTTGTTGTGATATAACACCACCTATAGTCTGTTTGAAATAGCAAAATATAAATTATTGACCAACTTTCATGTCTGTAAAACTTACAGTTTGGTCTGCCCAGTTAATTTTAGGGAATGAACATTGGCTAGTAGGTCTACACGGTTCATTCTCTGAACAGAAATTGGAGAATAGGATTACATCCATCCATTCACCAATAGCATGCCCAAATGTTGGCCAAATTTTGTGAAACTTGACAGGCTTCTAGAAAGTCCATCCCTGAACAGACCATTATGACAGTCCAAGGGTAGCATTTTCCATAAATATAAGTCCATAATGCTTTCTTAGGTGTAGCATGTCTTTTCGTTTTTCTAATAAATTTTGATTTCATATTTCTAATCACCTAGCACTGATACATAAATACATAGAGAATTGCTCTTTAGTATTTATCCTGCTGAGTCAGTTCTAGCACTGATTCCCATATTCCAAAACATGATTTTTTTGTCATAAATGTACCAAAATATGGAATGAAAACTTGTCATGAAAATTGTGTGTAGTTAGTTTCATGAACAACTGCTTCAAATAATGCAGTGTAAAAAATGTTTCACATATACAGTACTTTCCCAAAATAAAAAAAGAGCTTAGCATTTTTAGAAAAAGTCTACATGTTTTAGTGTAACGGTGAGCGGTAAGGAGGCGGACGCATGTGCGGAGAAGAGCGAACTTTAATGGGGCAAATCTAGAATCAGAGTCGTTAAAGCAGTCCAGGGTCAAAGAGCCGACACTGAAAGCATGGGGATACATGAGACAAGGGCTAGGATACACGAGTAACTAAACACAAAGTGACGAAAACTAAACACACGGAAGCACACAGGTTAAGCAGGCTATAACAGAGACTAGGGAACACGAAGGCTAGGATAACACAAAGACATGGAGTACAAAGTACAACCATTAGAATAAACATACCCAACCATCAATGAACAGCAAAATCACAGGGATCAAGACGGGGTTTAAATACATGAACTTAACGACGCGAAACGAGGGACAGGTGTGGAAAATTAAACTACAGAATAGAACTAAGGTACACAAGACAGGGAGGAACACGGAAGCTGGGGGGGACTGATCATGACATTTAGTTCTCCAAGATCTTCTGTGATTCCATTTGTAAGAGAACATGGTGCTGTAATTATTATTCTCAGGAGTAAGAACAAAAGCTGAAAGCTTGTCTTTTGCACAAGACTGAACATGGGTTTGACTGAACGTTATCCTCTGTGTCTTCTTCTTTCTGCCTAACGTTACATCTTTTCACTCTCATGTGAACCCAGATCAGACTCGACCAGCTGATACCATTAGAGACACGAGTGTCACAGGCCAGACAACCACAGCCCAGAGTAGCCCAGGCCAGACCATCACAACTCCGACTGACACAGACCAGACCATCAAAGCTCAGTCTGGAAGCTTCGTCAATGCACAGGCTGTAAGTGGCAATGTGTTTACTGGTCCAGTTAACTTTTAATACATTTTACCTCTTGCTGTAACACAAGCTTATGTTACTGCATGAGGGTTACCTGCTAAGTATTCGATTTGGTAACCTTTTTCCTGGTAATATTCATACCAGAAGACAGTCTGTTATTATAAACAACCTGGGAAGATGGAGAATACTGTTGCGTGGGGAGTGTTTTATTAACATGGTCACAGTGTCACTAATTATTAAAGCACCGCTCTGATACCACCACCTTAAGGAGAATTTCCAGCTTGCTACCCATGAGTGAATGAGTGAGCATGAGCGTGAGTTACAATCTAATTTCATGATGTGCTTCGCATCTACAAAAGTAATGAAGGGCTCAACAAACACAAAACAAACTGAACAGACAAAAGGAAAAATGAGAACTAAACACAGAACTGGCAGTCATACAATACGTAGTGTACAATTAAACAATTCACTGTTTATAAACTCTGCCATGATGAAAGAGGAATAAGCACTAGATGTTGATTCTCAGGGGATTTGGAGTAACAAGGATGAACCCATGAACTGCATATACAGAATGATTCATTCCTATGGTTGTTCTTTCCTGTAAATAATGTACACTTCTCTATAAATACTATTGTTTTTTTTTAAATCTTGGAATATGCTTTTTACTATTATATGGAGCACAATAATAAACATGTTTATCCATTCTTACGTTTTTGTTTGTTTGCAGTAACAGTCAGCAGTAACAACAATGTTTGAGGAAACAGGAAGCAGATTTACGTCATAGCTGTTTTAATTCAGAAGTTGTTCAGTCTGGGAGCACCAGATGTGTGGTGGTGGTGATTTAGATGATTAATTAGCAGGAGAGGTGTGACGTTTGCGGCACAGAAGAAGTGAGAGATGGGCTTGTAACAAAGTGCTCTTTATTTTCCGTTGTCCTAGCGATGGAAACACTCTAACACAAAAAAAACTCTTGAGTCGGCGCAGTGATCGGATGAGACTGGCGTCTTAGGTCCTCTAATGTGCAGCCCCGATTCTTGGGATCTGGGGATTTAAATAGGCAGATCATGATTACACACAGGTGAGTATCAGTATGCCGGCGATCGGGAGCAGGGCAGGTAAGGGGTGTGAGCCAGCCAACCAACCGTGACGAGAGGTAGAGTGATGTAACGCAGTTCTAGGCGTGACAAACGCAACAAACCCTGCATACATCTGGTATTACCAAAAGCCACAACTATTTATGTTATTACCTATTTGTTATTGTTGGGCTCAATAAACGTTACATCACAATCACAACTGTCTTTTGCCTATTTAATACTGTAACGTTTACATCATCTTAGTTTTGAAAAAATGTACTTTTGCTTGTTTTTATTTAATTGAGTGGTATTGACACTGGTAAAATATGGAGTTGGAGATGCATGGAGTTGGAGGTACAGGCGCACACAAAAGTGTTAAAAACTAACAAATTAACATAACCATGGCAAGCCAACTGAATGGCAGAGACAGCTGAGAGCCAATAGCCTTTTCTGGTACAGAACCATGTACTTACTCATAGGTAATCTGACCAATTAGAATCAATATGCAAATTATGGAAAACCATATGTGCAGCTAAACAGCTAAAATGTTCAGAGAAAATCTGCCTCCTTTAGTACTGATTATGTATTATATCCAAATACATTTGTTATTTCCCTGTTTTCTTGTTTTACATGTTTTGTGTTAGGCATTGTTTTGCATTTGATAGATTACTGTTTGGCTGGTTTGGTTGCAAAAATAGTATTGATTATGCTACTATTTATTCATTCATACATCAACCTTGCCAGATGTTCTCCTCATAAACCTTCATTGCTTGATGTATTAGGTACAGGTGTGTATATAGGTGAGGCTCTAAATGGGGCTATTACCAATCAAGGACAGCTACTCAGCCAATATCAGCATTTACTTGAGGGCTTCGTGCAATCTATGTACACAATTGCCAAACAGATGTCTGAACTCAGGCAGTGTATGAGAGAGTTCACTTCCTGGCTACAACTAATGGATATGACTCCCCAGTTCACCCCACCACCAGCCTCCATTGCTGCACCTCTCAGCACTCAAGCAGCTGTTCCTGTAATGGGGCTCAAACCCAGATGATGACACCAACAGTCTTCTAGGTAAGCTGTCATGCTTTAATGATGGTGGGCTCGTGTGCAAAACAGTTAAATCTTAGAACAGGCAAAACGAGAGGAAAAACTAAACACCATGCCGAGCGTGGAAAAAGGGAGAACAAAGGACGCCGCAGGAAGAATGACGACCCCAATGCACTGGGGAAAACCAAACTAAAACTTCCCAAACAAAACCAGAAAACGGGGAGGAATTTTAATGGCTAAGGGGAGCCTCGGGAGAGAGACAGACTCGAGAGGGGGAAACTGGAGAAGGGAGAGGATGTGTAAAAAGACTGCAGAGGTGCAGAGCAGAAGTGAGGTGTTGTGTAAGGGCTCGCAAACCGCAATACCCGAAGTTACCAGCTAGGAGCTTGGCTCAAAACTTTAGCAAAGACCCAGCACTGAGTGACTGGGTCACTGGACTTGTATACATCTAGCCCAGGTGTTGGACATCAAGCCTGATTAGTAGTGTGCCTGACTCGAGGCCTCCCTCGGGTGGCCGGAGGGGGCCTTGACCTGGTGCCAACCCTTACAGTTCCCGTGAATAAACCTGAGAAATATGACGGCTCCCCAGACGAGTGTAGGGGTTTCCTTTTATAATGCACCTTGTATTTTAATGGCGTCCCACCCTGTTCCAGCCAAGCCAAGATTGCTTTTCTTATCTCCCGTCTATCGGATAAAGCACTAGATTGGGCTACTGCCGTATTTGAGAAAGTAGAGACGGAATCCTACGAAGATTTCATCGCTCAATTTAAAGCGGTTTTCGATCACCCACATGAGGGAGAGCCTGCGGTGAAATGCTCAAGGCAACCGATCTGTAGCTGACGTGAATTCCTTACTGTTGCCGCTGGTAGTGGGTGGCTCTGCGTGTCACCTTCCGTAAAGGTCTTAATACAGAGGTATTGCATGAGCTTGCTTGCCGGGATGACGAACTCAACTTAGATCAGCTTATTGCTCTAGCCATCCAACTTACCATTTCATTAAGGAATGAAGACTGCATTGAGCCAGCAGTAATCGCTCTACCTACCCCATTTCAAGAAAAAGAGCAGAGCCTAGACAGGAGGATTCTATGGAAACTATGCAATGTGATTCCTCTCACTTGACCGAGGAGGAAAGCAGGTGCCGGTCCCAGGATGGACACATTCTCAGGGGATGTTGTCTCAAGCCCAACAGATATATGTCTCAAACCCGTAGAGTGATCATGAACACCACACCAAACACCAAGGTAGTAAAATTTAACCATGAAAATGATGGTAGCCAAGTCAAAAACACAACCATGTGTAACAAAGGAAACGTATACAGCCACGTGGATCCTGCTGCTACCTGACGGAGGGTGGTGGTGGTGGGGGGGGGATTGTCACAAAATTATACCATCTTATACATTCTCAGAAGAGCAGATAATATGTGCAGGTTAAAGGTTTTTTTTTTTTTTTTTTTTTTTTAATGAAATAGTGCAGATAAAATATCCACACAATTTACACTACAAACTGCTGCTAACAAGGTCAAGACATAAGAAACAAGGCATAAAATATTCCCAGAAACCTTTGTCTTGCCATCTGAAATAGTAATATAAACCAAAAATGCACATCCACATTTTATTGTGGATTTTATTTATTTACTTACTATTTGTTTACTAGCATTTCATAGAACCACCCTGCACAGCTGGACATGAATAACTTGCTGTGCTTTTGATATGCAGTAGAAACTATTAATTTTCTTATTTTCATTAAGAAAAGCATTAATATTTTATTTGAAATTGTACACAGCACAATGATCATTCATGATTCACATTGAAGTAGACACTCGGGCCAAGACATTCATTCACATCTATTTTTTTTTAGCATTTTGAGCATTTTTCTTTCATTTAAGTTACATTTGAGCTCATCTAATACAGAAGAAAATGTCCAAAAAAAAGGTTAATTTTTATTTGGGGGATGTGTATTTGGAGGCTGAAGATTCATTTTCAGTCATGCTCTACATTTCCTGATTCACCAGGATCTTGTCAAATAAAGTGAACAATGTTGTGCAAATGCATGAAATTGGCTACGCAGTATATTCCACTAGGTATCCCAGGCTTCTCCAAAGGGCCCCAAAATCTATCCAAATGCACACAAAGTCAACAGTCACTATACATTGAGAGTACAAGATTTTCTTTGCTAAAATATCACAACAATGTTCATCAACTTACTAAAAGACAATATTAGCTTCATTATAGCTTGATTGTTAAAGGATAACCAATATTAGCTGCATTGGTATTAGTTTAATTGTTATTAGGTTAAAAGGTTTTGCTAGGGAAAATATGGTAATAATGTAAATGGAAATAGTATGCCTTCTCATTTCACAATTTATAGAAGGATTAGAATTTATCCAGCATTAAATGGAATCATCCAGGGTCAAAAAGATTTCACATATACAGCAAATCCCCCAAAATAAAAAAAAAAGCTTAGCATTTGTAGAAAAAGTCTACATAATCAGATAATCAAGATCCAAGACATTCTGTGGTTTGGTTTGTAAGAGAGGATGGTGCTATAATTATTCTCAGGAATGAAAACTGAAACCTCGTCTTGTGGACAAGACTGGACATGTGTTTGAAAGAACATGTTCTGCTCTGTCTTCTTCTTTCTTCCTAATGTAACCTTTTCACTCTCATGTGAACTCAGATCATACTGGACCATCTCAGACCATTAGAGACCAGATTGACACTGGCCAGACAAACACAGCTCAGAGTGACACTGGCCAGATCATCACAGCTCAGAGTGACACTGGCCAGACCATCACAGCTCAGAGTGACACTGGCCAGACCATCACAGCTCAGAGTAACCGAGGCCAGACCATCACAGCTCAGAGTAACCCAGGCCAGACCATCACAGCTCAGAGTAACCCAGGCCAGACCAACACAGCTCAGAGTAACCCAGGCCAGACCAACACAGCTCAGAGTAACCCAGGCCAGACCAACACAGCTCAGAGTAACCCAGGCCAGACCAACACAGCTCAGAGTAACCCAGGCCAGACCAACACAGCTCAGAGTAACCCAGGCCAGACCAACACAGCTCAGAGTAACCCAGGCCAGACCAACACAGCTCAGAGTAACCCAGGCCAGACCAACACAGCTCAGAGTAACCCAGGCCAGACCAACACAGCTCAGAGTAACCCAGGCCAGACAAACACAGCTCAGAGTAACCCAGGCCAGACAAACACAGCTCAGAGTAACCGAGGCCAGATCATCACAGCTCAGTCTAGAATCTCTGTCATAGCACCAGCTGTAAGTGGCAATGTGTTTAATGGTCCAGTGTGGTGGAAATTCAATGAAACGGGGAGTCAGATGTGGATAATAAGTAAAAAAGGTTTTAATAGAAAAGAAAGATTCCACAGAGTGTGGGGCTCACTACCAAGAGAAGCCCCGAGTCATACAGAGCATTGCTTGATATACAATTCTAACTGTATGCCTTGACCAATCACAGACTTCCTGCCTCTTGTTGCTATGGCTCATATACCATTCAGCTTTAAGCGTTGCTTACCTCTTTCAGGCCGGCTGGTAAGAATCTTGCTTGACTGTCATCCCTTAATTGCAGGCAATAAAGCGATTGCAGGCAATAAAACGAGAGACATCTTCCTGCTTATCTAATCTACGGTCTCACTCCCTTAAAGTTCTTTGCTTACATAAACATTTTTCCTAGGGAACAGGATACTGCTGAATGTATGTGAATCACTGAAGCACATAGTATTTCCTTTACATTTCCCCCCTTTGATTCTCATACAATCATTAACTAAAATCTTCAGTTATGGCAAAAACATGGAAGTTATCCTTATCCCAACATAAGTATGTATCATATCTGTGATATGATGAATTCTTTCCTGCACAATTAATTACGTCACATAAGTCAAAAGTCCATGCAGTAGAACTGCCCACCATATAGTCCAGTTCTACTCCTCCATACTTTTGTATACACCAATCTTTAGATGTAATGACACTGATGCGTGATAGTATCAGGCTGATCCACAGGAGGTGCTGCATCTTGCTAGTCCTGCGGTGGTGTTTCTGGTGCCTTTTTACAATGCGTGTGATGCACCCATGTCGCTCTTCCGTCGGTCTTGACGGCGGTGTTAGTCGTCAGTAGCACTTGGAATGGTCCTCTCCACCTGGGCTGGTTCCACCGCTTCCTTCTGAAGTCCTTTATCAGCACCCAATCACCTGGTTGGTGGGTGTGGAGTGGAGTATTCGTCACCTCGGGAAGGACTGCCTTCACCTGCTTAGACACATGGGAGAGAGATTTGTGCAGAGACACACAGTACTGCAAAAGTGATTCATTGATCAGGTTAGTATCCCAGTCGGGCGGTCCTATCCCCGTGTTGGGAGGCCGTCCAAACACTATCTCAAAAGCTGATAAGCCTGTTCGTGCCTGCGGTCTGGTTCGGCATTGCCACAGGACGAGGGGAAGGCATTTTACCCAATTCATGCCTGTTTCCTGCGTTAATTTAGCTAGACCTCCTTTAATGGTGCCGTTTGTCCGTTCTACTGCCCCTGCACTAGCAGGGTGATAGCTGCAGTGTTCTCATATCTACCCCTAGGTATTTAGTCAGAGCTTTTAGTCCTTCGTGTACGAAGGGTGTCCCATTGTTACTGGACACTCGTTGTGGTAACCCCCACCGGGGAATAATTTCTCTCAGTAGCGCTTTTGCTACTGCATCACTATCTTGTTTTCCCGTTGGGAAGGCCTCCACCCACTTGCTAAACATGCACACACACACACACACACACACACACACACACACACACACACACACACACAAGCATGTACCTCTTTCCTTCAGCTGGTGTTAGTTCTACAAAATCTATTTGCCAATGTTGAAATGGCTCACTAGGCGGCGGGTGTCCGGCGGGTGCGTGTTTGGTATGATTGTCTCTGTGTGGTGTGTTGTGTGCACATACCAAGCATCGGGAACAAAAATTGGGTGTGTGTTTATTCCTGGTGCATATCAGTGTCTCGTTATACTCTCCACTATCCCCCCTTTGCTCATGTGACTCCTCCCATGAGCAATCTCAATTAGTCCTTTCATATAAGCTGTGGGGAGACAGGGTTTGTTCATATCTGGGTGTACCCATATCCCGCCTATTTGTTTACACCCCCCTTTTTTCCATTTCACATAATCTTGTGGAGTGGCTTGTTTTTGGATATCTTTGGTAGATATTCTGGTTTCGGTATCTGCTTGTGCCATTTGTGTATGGAGCGGTTGTAACGCTGTGAGTTGAGCTACTTTATCCGCATAAGCATTCCCTTTTGATACGGCGTCATCCGCCTTAGTGTGTGCAGCGCACTTTATAATTGCTACTTCCTTTGGTAGTTGAATTGCTTCCAACAGCTCTGCTACTAGGTGGTGATTCTTTATCTTTGCTCCTGAGCTGGTGAGAAAGTTGCGATGTCTCCAAATGGCCCCAAAGTCATGTGCTACTCCCCACGCGTACCGGGAATCGGTCCAGACGTTCACGGTCTTGTCTTGTGCTAGTTTACACGCCTGTATGAGTGCAGCAAGTTCAGCTGCCTGCGCTGAGTAATTAGATGGGAGTGGTTCTGCTTTCACCACTTCTGTGTGTGACAACAGCATATGCTGCTCGATTAGTGCCTTGAGAGTCACGTTTAGCTGAACCGTCCACAAACAATTCCAGGTCCGCATTAAGTATTGGTTCCTCCTTTAAATCTATTCTGGGAGATGTTGCAATTTCTAACACCTGTTGGCAGTCATGGGGCTTTCCTTCCTCCTCTGTAGGCAATAGAGTGGAGGGGTTTAGAGTTGTGCATCGTTTCACAGTAACATTTGGCATGTCTAATAAGGCAGTGTGGTACCTAAGCCATCGCTGAGTGGACAAATGTGCCACTTTTTGATCTTGCAGTATTCTTGACACTGCATGAGGCACATGTAGGGTAAGCTTAGCGTAGCCTACTATGTCTCTGGAAGCCACTAGTGCCTTCTCGGCGGCTGCCACAGCTCTTACACATAAAGGTAGGCCTGCTGCGACTATCTAATTTTCCTGAGAAGTAGGCCACCGGCCTTTGTTTGTCCCCATGTTTTTGTGTCAATACACTTGTCATATATTGCCCTTTAACATCCACTGTCTGTTCAAATGGTTTGTTTGGGTCGGGAATGCCTAACGCTGGCATAACTTGTAACAGCTGTTTCAGTGTTGTGAAGGCCGCCTCAGCTTCCGGTGTCCATTCCGGCTGTGAGGAATTTGACCCTTTTGTCGGTATTATATCTCTGAGTGGTCCCTCATGTTCTGCATAGGATGGTATGAATGTCCTACAATAGGAACACATTCCTAAAAAGGACAACAGTTGTTTTTTCGTCATGGGCTTTGGTATAGTCAAAATGGCATTCACTCGGTCTTTAGTCAGCATGCGCGTTTGCTCAGTGATGTCATGTCCTAAAAAATGCACTTGCTGCTTACAAAACTGTAATTTGGATTTGGATGCCTTATGGCCTTCCCCTGCTAAATGATGTAGCAGTGCCACCGTGGCTTGTTTACACGCTTCTCGTGTTCTCCCACAAATCAAAAGATCATCAACATATTGCAGCAAGGCTATTCCCTTAGGGAGTTCTAAAGCCTCTAGGCTTCGATGTAAGGTGGCATTGTAAATGGTTGGTGATTCACAATACCCTTGACACAATCTCGTGAATGTGTATGGCTTTCCTTCAAAAGTGAAAGCAAACCAAAATTGGCTATCCTTGTGCACAGGTACGCTAAAGAAAGCGTTGGCCAAATCAACTACACTGAACCACTTACTGTCTGGTGGGATCTGAGAGAGAATGGTGTGCGGGTTTGGAACTTCTGGGGCTCTAGGGTGTACTGCCGCGTTGACAGCCTGCAAATCCTGCACAAATCTCCATTCATCTCTCCCTGGCTTCTTAACTGGGAAAATTGGAGTACGTACTGGTGAGTCTGGGCATGGTACGATAACTCCTGCTTGTTTTAATGATTGGAACACAGGCCTGATGCCCTCCACTGCCTCTGGTTTTAGAGGGTATTGGTGCTGGTGTGGTCTGTAATCAGATTTTGGGGTGATGTGGACAGGCTCACATCCTTTTATTAAGCCCACATCATTTTTTCCCTGTGCCCATAACCCTGCAGGAACTGTTTTCAGTTCCTCTTCCTCTTCCTCTGAGAGGGTAACAGAGGCTGCCATAATTACTATATTTGGACTTACAAGCTCGACCCCCCTTCTGCAATTTAGCCTATACGGGGTTGGCATTTTCCACACTTCTATGCTTGGGCTGTACATAATTTTACACTGGGGTTCTTTTATCCAATCAGTTGCGCTCAACACGCGTTTTGTCCACAACCCTACTCTCTGCCAGTCTGGGTCAACATGTGCGCTAGCCAGCGACACATGAGGTGTTGCATGTGAGATTGAATATAAAGATTTCTGTTTATCTGAGAGCTGCACCACTCCCGCAGCCCACTCGCAGTCCCACGCTATGGCTGTGATAATCAAACTGTCGCTGCCTCCTAAGTCAAATTTCTGTTCAAAGTCAACGTCACATCCCTCATGGACCTTCATTGTACAGTGAATAGAATCACTTTGTTTAACTGTCAGCTCACCAGGTAGCGTGTTAGTAACTTCAGTCATAAAATGTGTTAGTACTTCCCCCGCAGTGCACTGCAATTCATACACGTACAAAGGGGCTCCTGCCTCTAGCTGGACTCCCTGTGTAGGTGTTTCCCACGTAACAAACAACCCCTCTGGGTTGCTGCTAATTGTGCACCCAAGTTTACACATTAAATCTCTAGCTAACAAATTAATTGGACAGGTTTCTGATATCAAAAAACTATGTTTAAATTGGCTTTTCCCTAAACTACATCGGAGAGGCTCGGACATCCTTTCATCAATGGGATGACCTCCCACTCCAATTACTGTTATCCCATATCCTTGTCTCATTCTACATTCTATTAATCCTTCTTTTAACACTGAGTGGGTGGCACCACTGTCAACCAAAAACCTAACATTTTTTCCCTCTACTTTCACAGTTACCTCGGGGAGGCCTCTTGGCCCTTTACTAATCTGCTGTAATAGTTGGTAATTTAAATTTGTCACTTCCCTTTTGCTGTCTTCACTCAGTGGTCCGCTGCTGTCCTGCCTCTCCACCGCCCATCACTCGTGGATTGTGGGATCCTGATCTGTGCCCCCGTCATACGAGTTATCCTCCTCCGGACAGTTTCTGGCAAAATGTCCAAGCTTTCCACAGTTGTAGCATTCCTGCTCTTTCATCCAATCAATTTTTCCTCCTTTTCCTCTTCCTCTGCCTCTTCCGCGACCACGTCCCCTGCCACGACTACTTCCTCGTCCGCGGCCTTCTCCTTGATCTCCCACCGCCTGGAGCATCGTCAGCATCGCTTGGTGTGTGGTATCTGCTCGTTGACGCTCTCGTCTGGCGTCTTTCTTCCCCAGGATTGTCTCATGATGCTTGGCATGCTCCTCAATAGTAGATAGGGGAGCTCTGCTGTAGCCTATGCAGTTTTTTTCTAATGAGATCGCTGATGTCTTTTCTCATATTCATTAGGAAGCTGTTTCTCAAATGAGCTTCCCATGCACCTACTTCTCCAGGTCCTGCTGCTCGTTGTGCTGGTGTGTCAATTCCACAATGGTCAGTGTGGACACGCGTCAGACGGACGAGAAAGTCAGCGACGGGTTCGTCATCTTTCTGTTTGCATGATGCTATCACATCGGTGTTGATGGTGGTTGGATAGGCTGTTTCCACCCTTTCGATGAGTCCTCTTATCATCTCTCTGTATGGGCCATTCAGGTCAGGTTGGCCTTGGGGCGGTGCATTCCACTCAGGCAGGTGGAGACGGACATCTCCATCCACCCAGTTTCTATCAATGCGGTTATACTGTGGTCCGAGTCGAATCATCAACAACCATCTCAGTTCAGCCTGTGTTGGTCTGCAGGACTGCACGAATGCCATCAGTTCTTGTCCGAAGCGTCGTCCGCCGATGTCACCTGGCTTGCTCAGGCCATCGGCCGCTTTCATGATGTCGTCTGCAGTCCAGTGACGGTGGACCATAATCACTCCCTCAGGTCCTGACACTTCCACCATCGGGAACTGTGGGGCATAGCCTACCTCAGGCTCTGCAGATGGCTTTATAGTGGTGTGACTTCGAGTGCGATGAGCCACTGGTGAGGTTATTGCCTCCAGTTGTCGTCTTAATTCGTCATATGGAGACGGCTTTGGTGTTAATGAAGTTCCTGGTTGCGGATAAGGAGGTGGATTTGCTAGCGCTTGTGGTTGCTGAATCAGCTGGGGGGCTCTCGGCGGGGCGGCATCGAGGTCAGGATCAGCTAAAGAAACACACTGAGACACTTCATTATTACCTTTTCTATGTCCTACCTGCTGCTTCTGCCTTTTCTCAGCTTCTTCTAACCACATTTTTGCCTTTTCCAGCATGTCTTCACTGTTCTCATCAAAATATTTCTGCGCTTTCTTATCAGCTTCCCTAGGCTTAACCTTAACTCTTTCAATTAATTTTAACAGGTATGCAACACTTAGAGTCCCTGAGACATTAAAACCGTAATATTTAATCCAAAATGGGACATGTTTGTTTACATGTTCCCCGTAGTCCTTATTCATTTGAAAGAGTAGGCTACTGGAGAACTTGTCCTTACTGAACTCATACTCCTTACTGTTGCCCGCACCCATAATAATAATAATAATAATAATAATAATAACCAATTTTTTTTTTTTTTTTTTTTCTTGGATCCAGGCAACAAAAGAACAAAGGAAACTTACCTACTCTCTACAATTTTCCTATTCTTATCTTATTATCCACACCATCTACCCCCGATATGGATTAGTTCCGCTCCAGCAAATCGTGCTAGTATACTGAGTCCACTCCTTTCCCTACGGGGTGTTCTGTCGGCCCGGGCCTATTTCTTACACTAGTACGTCTACTCAGTGTGCCTATTCTCTTAGGCTGGCGGAGTCCCAGACTCCGGAGTCCTCTAGACCCTATTTTTAAGCCCTAGTATCTCATGTACTATGCTACTTTACAGACCCACCCCAGGGTAGACTCAGGCGGATCACTATGTCACTTTCTTCTAGGATTAAGTTACTGAACTTCACCACTTACTTTCTGTTCGTTAGATCAGGCGGAGCACACCACCGGAGTCAAGCGGGACGTCACTCCCTGGTTAGGTACTTTCCCGTATTCTTGTGGGTTTCCCTCTTTCTCCAGCTCAGTTCTCTCTCTGAGGAGCGTCCTCGAAGTTTAGTCACCGCTGCTCCGCATGGTGCCTCTCGCTGATCCTACCGACAACGCCAAATTCTGTGGTGGAAATTCAATGAAACGGGGAGTCAGATGTGGATAATAAGTAAAAAAGGTTTTAATAGAAAAGAAAGATTCCACAGAGTGTGGGGCTCACTACCAAGAGAAGCCCCGAGTCATACAGAGCATTGCTTGATATACAATTCTAACTGTATGCCTTGACCAATCACAGACTTCCTGCCTCTTGTTGCTATGGCTCATATACCATTCAGCTTTAAGCGTTGCTTACCTCTTTCAGGCCGGCTGGTAAGAATCTTGCTTGACTGTCATCCCTTAATTGCAGGCAATAAAGCGATTGCAGGCAATAAAACGAGAGACATCTTCCTGCTTATCTAATCTACGGTCTCACTCCCTTAAAGTTCTTTGCTTACATAAACATTTTTCCTAGGGAACAGGATACTGCTGAATGTATGTGAATCACTGAAGCACATAGTATTTCCTTTACATCCAGTTAACTTTTAATACATAATATTGCCTCTTGCTGTAACACAAGCATCTGTTACTGGATGACAGTTAATTGCTCCATGCTGAGTACTCTTGATTTAGTAACCCTTTTCGTCGTAATATTCATCCCAGAAGGCAGTCTGTTGTTATAAACAACCTGGGGAGATAGAGTACTGTTGCATGGGGAGTGTTTTATTAACATGGTCACAGTGTCATTATTGTGAAGCATCACTCTGATACCCCCACCTTGACACCCCAAACTCACAGGTAAGCACTCACACTCAACACCACAAATAGACACACAGACTTGAATTATCTCCCACAGTATCATTTGTCTGCAAATTTGCACATGTATAGACTCAAAAGAGAGAGAGAGATGTACTAAATGTGTATTTTTGTGGGTCTTTTGAAAGTGATTATCTCCGTCATTGAATTACCCTTTTTGCTGTTCCCTGTCTGTTTGGTTTACCACTCTGTCTGCTTTCTGGATATTGACCTTTGGTTGTTCTTTGGATTATATGTGTGGACTACCTTTGTTCTCTATTAAGATGTATCTTCCATGCTGCATTCAACTCCGTCTCTGTGCTCGGAACGTGACACTTGGAACATAACAGACCAGGTGCTGAAGCTGTAGCTGCAAAGACACACTCTCTTCAAACAAAAGAGCTGAGAGCTGAGGCCAGCACTACCCAGCCTTTCTCTGACTGATTAGTCATACAACCTGGTAGAGAAATGATGATTTATTACATTAACTCTGCTATCTCACACTGAAAACTGATGCATCCTCTTCTTCCATTTGGCGACCTTCACCACATGGTCCTCTGTTTAGTTTTTTCTCTTTCCTTCTATTGGCCATCAAAAAAGCAGAGTTTGTTGAGTTTATTGAGCTCAGTGTCTGTTGTCAAGGTAGTGGAGAAAAGCAGTCAACCCCCACCCCCACTGAGTGCCCTCTCACCTTTGAATAAACCCCACAAACCACACCCATCCTGTATGACCAAGTTATAAGAAACAGACCATGGTTCCAGCAAGTCTGAGTTACCATCAGGTTTTAAAGTTTAAACAAATGTGACTCCTGCAAGGACACATGGCCCAACTTGTATGGTTCCCTGGCCTCTCCTGATGGATTTAGGAGAGTACTTTAGCCATGGAGGTACTCTGGCAAAATGAGTCCAACTATAATGTTTACCTAGTGTGTCATGACTGTCTTAGTTATGGGCATGCTCAGGTAACATTACTACAATTAAAAATTATTTACTCATTGTGTCCTGAAAACCAGTCCCATGTAGCCTCAGGTATCAATTTAGTACAGAAACGCATACCTATCTTTCAGTATATTTTAGTTTTTTAGCTGTAACAGGCAGGATGCAGAGGTGAGCCACTGTCATCTCAGACATAAACATTAAATTCAACAAACAAAACCAAAACAAGGAAAAACAATGAACATGAACAACACAAAACACGATGAGCGATAAACAATTTTAGGCACATCGATAAGAAGCAGAGCATACAGCAGGTCAAACACAGATGAAAGACACAAACACACACACACACACACACACACACACAGCCGGTGAGGTCGGCTGCCGTCACGACTGCTCCGTCCACACCTGGCACTTTTTTCGCTCTTTTCGCTCTTCCCGCTACCCCTGATTTCTCCGCAGCCCTTCTCTACACACCACGGCGCGTATCTCGTACAGCAGAGACGCCTTTATTTCTTTTAATCTACATAGCACTCACCTCAAGCCGACTGTAACCCCGGACCCAAGATGGCCGACGGAGATCCTGAGGGAAAACAAGACGCGGCGCGAGGAAAAGGCCTCGAGGGAAGCGAGCCGGCGTCAGGAACAGGCTGAGGGCTCAGGCACACCGAGCTCCCTTACTGCTAGCCAACGTCCAGTCTCTGGATAACAAGCTAGACGACCTCCGGGCCAGGATAAAGTTCCAGAGGGACATTCGGGATTGCAATCTCCTCTGCTTCACCGAGTCGTGGCTGAACCCAGCGGTACCAAACCACGCTATCCAGCCGGCCGAGTTCTTCTCGGTTCACCGCATGGACAGGACGGCAGATTCGGGGAAGTCGAGAGGCGGCGGAGTGTGTGTGATGGTAAACAACAGCTGGTGCAACAATGCCAACGTTGTTACTCTCGCCCGCTCCTGCTCACCCAACCTGGAGCTGCTCGCCCTCAAGCTTCGTCCTTTCTACCTTCCCCGGGAGTTCACTTCGGTCATCATCAACACCGTGTATATCCCACCTCAGGCTAACATGGACACTGCACTGTGGGAACTTCATGAGGCTCTCACACAGTTTCAGACACAACACCGGGATGCTGCACTTATCGTGGTTGGGGATTTCAACAGCGCTAACCTCAAGCGTGCGGTGCCCAACCTTTACCAGCACGTAACCTTCCCCACCAGGGGAAAGAGGACACTAGATCACTGCTACACCCCATACAAGGACAGCTACAAGGCACTAGCTCATCCACCGTTTGGTAAGTCGGACCACGCCGCCATCTTCCTCCTACCAAAATATAAACAAAGGCTGAAGCAGGAAGCTCCGGTTCAGAGGGAGGTCGCGCGCTGGACAGACCAATCGGCAGCTGCTCTGTAGGACGCTCTGGATGACGCAGACTGGGACATGTTCCGGCGCAGCACTGATGATGTCAGCGAGTTTACGGAGGCAGTAGTAGGATTTATTGGGAAACTGGTGGACGACACGATCCCAAGAATCACCATCAAGAAGTTTTCCAACCAGAAGTCCTGGGTGGACAGAACTATCCGCGAGGCTCTGAACTCTCGCACTGCTGCCTACAATGCGGGGATCATCAGCGGGAACATGGACGAGTACAAGTCTGCGGCATACGGAGTGCGCAGGGCGGTGAGGGAGGCGAAGCGGCGCTACGGGAGGAAACTAGAGACACAGTTCCAGCAGAGTGGCTCTAGATCCCTGTGGTAGGGACTACGGACGATCACCGACTACAGGAACCCACCCTCCGGACTGATGAGTGCGGACGAGTCTCTGGCGAACGAGCTGAACACATTCTTCGCTCGCTTCGAGGCTACATCTAGCAGCGCCAATGCTAACGGCGCTAGTGCTAACAGCGCCAATGCTAACAGCGCTAATGCTAACGGCGCTAATGCTAACAGCGCTAATGCCAACGGCGCTAGTGCTAATGGCACTATCGGCGCAGCCAGTGGCACATGCGCGGGGCCCACCATAGAACAGCGCCCTCTCATCATCACGGAGAGTGACGTGAGGAGAGTGTTTAAAAGGGTGAATACCAGGAAGGCGATGGGACCAGACGGTATCTGCGGGAGGGTCCTCAAAGCCTGCGCAGATCAGCTAGCCCCGATTTACCGACATCTTCAATCTCTCCCTGACGCTCGGTATTGTCCGTCCAGCTTCAAGCGGTCCACCATCGTCCCCGTCCCGAAGAAACCTCGACCCTCCTCCGACCTCAATGACTACCGCCCTGTCGCCCTCACATCAGTCGTGATTAAGTGCTTTGAAAAGCTAGTCAGAGACTTCATCACATCTTCACTGCCAGCCTCCATGGACCCACTGCAGTTGGCATACCGCCACAACCGCTCCACTGACGATGCGATTGCACATCTGCTGCACACTACACTGACTCACCTGGACGAAGGGAGGGGAAATTGTTAAAATGCTGTTTGTCGACTACAGTTCAGCATTTAACACTATCATCCCCTCCCTACTCACTACTAAGTTGGGGGATCTAGGACTGCATACATCCCTGTGCGACTGGATCTCCAACTTCCTAACAGACAGACCACAATCAGTACAGGTGGGCAACTGCGCCTCATCCACCCTCACCCTCAGCACTGGAGCTCCTCAGGGTTGTGTCCTAAGCCCCCTGCTCTACTCACTGTACACCTACGACTGCACAGCCACTTCCAGCTCTAACATCATTGTCAAGTTTGCTGACGACACCGTTGTCATGGGTCTGATCTTGGACAACGACGAGAGGGCCTACCTGGAGGAGATTAAACACCTGGAAAACTGGTGCCAGGAAAATAATCTCCTCCTAAACGTCAGTAAGACAAAGGATCTGATCGTGGATTGCAGCAAGAAGCAGGAGTGGCACTACCAACCTGTGAGGATCAGTGGAACCACGGTGAAGAGAGTAGATAGTTTCAGGTACCTTGGAGTTCATATCTCGCAGGACCTGTCCTGGTCCCGCCATACCAACTCCCTGGCAAAGAAGGCTCGTCAGCGTCTTTACCACCTCAGACGCCTAAGAGACTTCAGACTGCCCTCCAAAGTACTGCGGAACTTCTACACCTGCACTATCGAGAGCATCCTCATGGGGAACATCACAGTCTGGTTTGGGAATAGCACCAAGCAGGACAGACAAGCACTCCAAAGGGTAGTGCGTTCAGCAGAGCGCATCACTCACACGGAACTTCCTGACCTGCAGACCATCTACTACAAGCGGTGCCAGACCAAGGCCAGGAAAATTGTGAAGGACCCCACCCATCCCAACAATAGACTTCTCTCTGTTGAGGTCAGGGAGGCGCTTCCGCTCCCTGAAGACCAAGACAGAGAGGCTGAAGAGGAGCTTCTTACCACAGGCCATTTGGGCCCTGAATCAGGGAAACTGATCAACTGTGGGGACCCCCACCACCATGTAACATAACTGTATATCTGTACATCTGTATATCTGTATATATAGATTTATACTCAATTAACTTGTTACACAACAACTGTAGATATGTTATTATACAAAATGGATCTGTACATTCTGTAGATTGTGTACATATACCCAACCATATTACACCTGCACTGTACATTCTGTGGATTGTGTACATATATACCCAACCATATACATTGTACATTGTGTATATAATCATAATATACATATATTGTACCTACATTGTTAATATATTTTTGTACATACATAGAGTGTATATATATATATATATATATATATATTTTTATCTTGCATATATACATTTTTCTCTATGCACCCCTGTTTCCTTTCCTCGGTTTGGACAGAGCACTCTCCACCATTTCACTGTGAGTTATACTGTGTATGACTATGTATGTGACGAATAAACCGAACTTGAACTTGAACACACACTCTCACACACACTCAATCACACTGAATATAGACTCCAGTTCATTTCTGTGGGGGAGTAGTGAGTCCTCCTTTTGTGCACTGTAGACAAAGACAACTCGGAGTTTAATGGGGAATATGTAGCACATTCATACCTGCTCAACACACTCCATTACATACCCCTACAGACAGGGAATGCAAGAACTCCTACAGTAGTTTAATACTACTAATATATCACCATTCCATAATAGGCCATTTAAACAGGTGATAGAATAATATAACAAGACAGTAGACAAAAACACAAATGGCATGTGCATAGATTTACTTTTGTTTTAATTTTCTGTAAAAGAAAAGTTTTAGTTTTAAATATTTACTATGTGTGCTATGCTGAGGATATGGATATGATGAAGAAAAAAAAAGGTGATATATATATATATATATATATACTAAAATTGTTTAGTTTCCTTCCAACAACTTTTGCCATTTTAGCATGTCTATATTAATACAAAATTGAGCGCAATAGAGGGTATGCACATGAGGTCACATTTGGTGAGAGTCACCTTGACTATTGCTGACTGAGTCGCAGCAGCGTTTAGTGTGAATGCCCCATAAGCGCAAAAACAGCTAAAATATCAAAGAGTGCAAGCATTCAGAGCTATTTTGTTACAGACCACAGAAAGCTAAAGAAAGAGAACACGACAGACGCAGTTTAGACAGCTATCCAGATAACTTTGTAGATATGGAAGTTATATTTGAATTGGAGGAATATTAAAGATCATGGTGACCACAAGAATGTATCTTTTATGTTACATTTAATGGTAACATCAGAGGAGAGGTTGTTTCACAGAATTCTGAGTTGCAGTGTTAACTATTGAATAACATCGGTCTAGCTAACTTAGTTTTCCAAATAAAAGTAAATACAATAATTTCTACAAACCTGTGCACAAACAACCAGAACATTCACTACTGCCTTCATCCTTTTAATTTCACCAGCAAATTCTTGTAGTATGACTGTGCATCAAGGCATTTGCAGGCTTTGCTTAGTGCATTTCCCTGCCATCAAAATCAAGTGCATATAAATGAAATCCTGATTCCCTGCCGCATGCTGACATCCATGAACTGGTTCTTGGTCATTTGGATGGATCGCAACTAGGTTGTAGAATGTTTTGCCACCCAGTCTGTTTGAGGGGGTGTGTGCTGATGAAGAAGTGATGATATTAAAGCATACGCTCTATCGGATACTTGGCGATATCGCCATCTCTGGGCAATTTAGGTTTTTACATGAAGAATCCACTTCTATAAATCCATTATAAATGCATAAGATAAAATAGAAATGCTAGTTTTTTTTAGTTTTCATTCATGTTGTAATGAACATTAGAGTTATTATTTAGGTTTTGTATTATTTAAAACTCATATTTTTATTTCAGTTAATATTTTTTTTCACTGCTCGTTTTTATGATAGTTTTCATTAACAGTAATAACTCACACATACAGGACCTGACCTGGAATGCCAACTGGACCCACTACTTTGAGTGTTGATTTTGTTGCCATGGAAATAACCACAGTAAATTCCTGACGAAGGTAATATGGCCTTCATTTTATCATCATAAAATCCAGATTAGGAGAGCAGAAGTGTTTAACAGCAAGTGAGTTGGTGCTCCATTAGTTATTCACGAACAAACACAGCCCACCTCCCTTTGTTCTGAACAATGCATCCATGCACTCGATGCGGTGTCTGCTAGCCCCTGTAGCATACTATCCGAATTAGGGAGGCTACTATGAAGCCAGGTTTCAGTAAAAATAAAAACACAACAGTTCCTGGTTTGGCAGTACGTCCTGAGCCTGACTCTTCGTTCATCCATCTTGTTTTGAAGTATTTGGTCATTAGCTAGTAGGAGGCTTGGGAGCGGTATTCTAGTTAGCTTTGATAGCGTAGCCCAGACACCCGCTCACTTACCCCACTTCTGTTTACATTTGCATGCCCATCAACATCATGTTCCAATCTCCAGTAATGTTTGCCGGTCATCGACAATGTTTAGTTCGCACATTCTGAACAAACAGTGTGTGAAATATATGAACAACAGATAACAGATAGGAGGAGCTGCACATTAGTGGTAGTGGGAGACTCCTCCAGCTCAGGGAATTCAAGATGGATGATCTAATTTAATCTCCTAAACCAGTGTCCTTCATTCTCTGTGCTGGAGCCCTATTGTTCAGAGTTATATTTCCTATATCATTATTACCTGAGCTCAGTAGAACAGTTTCCCTCTCTGAAATTCCCTACATCATCTTTACTTGAGCTCAGCAGAACAGGTTCCCTCTCTGAATTTCAGTGAAAGGTTCACTGAATGGTTACTCTTCATGAATATACAGCTGGGTCCGGTGAATCTGATCTCCCACCTTGAATCAAACTAACGCACAATTAATCACTTTGTTTGATCAGGCTATCTTGCGTCATGCCCAATACACAGCACCCTCCTCTCAATGCATGAGTGATTTCCTTAAACACTTATTAGTTCAGATCAGTAAAAGAGTATTAGCAGATGCAGAGTGACTGTCAATATTCATCTACATGGACAGCATCACTGGAACATCTTGGGGATAAGAGTCATACTCAAGGGTACAGGTGTCCAGCTCAAGTCCTGGAGGACCAGATTCCACAGTTTGGTGGTTTACCTGGTCTAACACACCTACTAAACCTGGTGATGAAATGATGACTCAAATCAAGTGTGCTTCAACAGGGAAATCACCAAACTGCGCTGGACTCCAATCCTCCAGGAGCAGAGCTGGACTGACCAAGGGGATCACATCAGTCATTACCAGCTGGAATTGCCACCTTCTCAGCCAAAGCCCCATTCCCTGTCTACTGGGCTCCTCAATTCACTGGTCACTTTTCAGTGTTGTACATCTGGTATGCATGAGTCTGATCTAAGGAAGCACTGGGGAATAACATTACATCAATGCTTTTGCACAAAGTTGCACTATTTTCTCACTTCTCATTTCTTTGTGTCTTTCTTTATGTGCCATTCCACAGAGACTTATTTTGGTGGCCATGGCTCCTCCTACAGATTACAGCTGTAGATTGACTAGCTGAGACTGTAGTTCCACTTTTAACTGGTTTGAACTGGTTTAGCGTCACGCAGCCCGGACGGACTAGGTCTTTGTCTGACGATTACCCACAAACCTCCAGTTCGTTCCATCTCCCCAGATTATTGAACTCTCCTGTGTCATATTTAACTATTACTAACCATTACTGACAGTGGAGGAAGCAAGTATATTGAAATAAATAGTGAAATAAAGCCTTGAATTGCAAGAAAATGTTTTGTAATTGGCTGTTTAATTGAGTTAAAATAACTGATAAAAACAGGAAAAGAATAACCTTTAATTCCCTTTAATGTGAATTCATCCAAATTTGTAGGTTAGAAAAATTTAGACTTTATATATTTCATCCATGTCAGTATAATCTGAGGGAGGCGGAATAGAAAAGACTGATTACAGAGCATGGGAGAATTGGATGGGGGAGGCAGAAGAGAGAGAGAGAGGAAAACGAGGGAGAGGGATATTAACCGCGTGTTTCAGATGCTTCAGTCCATGCAGGTTTCCAAGGTTGACCCTGATACTGACTCCTGCCCATTAATGCCTCGCGCTCCACCAGTAGCAGCGGCCCCTGCAGTGCCTGCCTCTCCAGTTCAACCACCAGCCGAAGAGGAACAAGGGGCTGTGACAGGAGCCGCAGTATCGGGACCGAGCCAAGAGCCGAGGCAACTCAGGCCACGGCCAAAGACACTCCGGCGATGGTGGTGCACGACAATTCCAAAGTCTCTCCCCCAGCCTACCCAGGACAACCCGGCCCTTACAACGGCACCATTGCAGCCATGCACGCGGTGGCTCTCGATAGTCAGCCATGGACGTGCAACCACAGCATTCCCAATATGAGTTAACTCTGCCATCATAGCTGGATGCAGACAAGGGCCGGAGGAGAATGTAGCAGAATACTGTGGCAGACTCACAGAAGTCCACACTACCCACTGGGGAATAGAAAGACCGGACAGGATGGCAGCGGCACCGGCTGAGGTCTCAGCATGGGAAGCCCACCTCCGCAATAGCTTCATGAATGAAATCAGAAAAGAGGTATGCAAGCCATGCGTCGGGTGGGAAACGGCCCCCATGAGCACCATCGAGCAGTACGTCGTCCACTCTGAAAAGCAGCTGAGAACCGTATCAGAGAAAAAAATGAACGAGGAAATAGAATGAGGCACATCAAGCAGTCCTCACAATGTATTAAGCTGCCGAAGGTCAAAAAGGCAGAGGCCGTGGTCTAGTACGAGGCCATGAAGAGGAAGAGGAAGAGGGGGCTACGAACAGGACGACAGCAAGAGATGACCGATGCTACACGTGTGGAAAGAAAGGACACTTCTCAAGAGACTGTAAAACACGGAAGGAGAGGAGCTATGCCGAGGAAGCAGACACACTCTCTCTCCCTCATTTCTGAAGTATACCGCACCTCCTTACTCTTGCTTGCCGCAACTATCCCTAAAAGTGCAGGATATACGTATGTCATTCCTGGTAGATTTCCACTGCTAAATGTGTAATTCAGGCTAGGGAATTAGACGTCCCGTTATCTGGGACAACATTGACTACGGTAGGGGCCACTGGACACACTAGCCTAGAACATTACTCACACCCTCTCCCTTGCCAAAGTGAAGGGGGTCGAAATTTCACCCATGCATTCTTAATGTCCACAGTGTGTCCAGTAAATCTCTTGGGATGCGATTTGATGCGCAGGCTGTGCATTGTAATCGAGTCCAAACCAGAGGGCCTAAAGGTAATCAAGGCAAAAGCGCAACAGATGTACTCTGATAAAATTGAACCACTGTACTCATACCAGTAGCTGACTGCGCAGGAACCCACCAGAACTGACTATGTGCAGATGTCAGATATCCTCAACCAAAGTGAACAAAAAGGGGTAGAAGTAATGAAACTAGAAAACCTGCACTGTGCCGTATATGTGTCCGTAGGGCCTGATCATGAGTATGAAAAGGAGTGGTTCGGCAAGGAGCTCCCAGGAGAGGTCATTTGCCTCGATTATGTGTATTGGAGAATGGGGAAGGGCACAGTCTCAGTGATATTAGCTGAAGGCCCTCCTACTCACCAAAAGGAGCGTTTTGCCATGGCATGGGTAAGAGCAGAACAGGAAGGTGCATGGGAAATTATTGAGCAGGGAGAGGAGGTAAATAGCTGCTTGGGAACAAGAAGACAAAAAGTGCAATTTACCCTCAAGGTTAAGACATGTAGAGGTGGTAGAAGAGCATGAGGGATGGCACCAACAGGCTTTCATTCCTCTTCCTGAGTCCCCCCTCCTAAAAAAGGTTCCCAGTGTGTTGTGGGCACAGGGGAAGAATGATGTAGGTTTGATTAAAGGGGTAGCACCAGTAAAAATCACACCTAAATCAGATTACAGGCCCAAGCAACAGCAGTATGCCCTGAAACCAGAAGTCATAGAAGGCATTAAACCAGGGTTCAAAGACCTCCTGGACGCAGGCCTGATGGTACCACGCCCAGACTCACCTGTATGAACAGCAATTTTCACTGTTAAAAAACCGGGTCGTAACGAATGGAGGTTTGTACAGGACCTCCAAGCAGTCAACACAGCAGTTAGACAAAGAGCCCCAAACATCCCAAACCCACACACAATCCTCTCATCTATACTAGACGATAGTAAATGTTTCACTGTCATGGACCTAGCTAACGCCTTTTTCAATGTACCAGTGTATAAGGATAGCCAGTATTGGTTTGTCTTTCAATTCGAGGGAAAACCTTATACGTTCACATGCTTGTGTCAGGGGTGTTGTGAATCTCCCACTAATTATAATGATGGCCTTAGAAACAGCCTAGCACCACTCCAGTTATCGGAGGGCAGTGTGCTATGCAGTATGTTGATGATTTACTTCTGGCCGCACCCACTCAGGAACAGTGTGAAAGAGATTCCTTGTACTTACTCATGCACTTGGCCAAGACTGGCCACCGAGCCAGTAGGTCAAAGTTACAATTTGTACAGCCAGTAGTAAAATTCTTGAGTCACATGATTTCTGGAGAAGGGAAGGCATTGGCCACTGACCGTTCATCAGCCATCGCTCACATTTCAAGGCCTACCACCAAACGCCAGCTGCTTTCATTCCTAGGAATCTGCTCATACTGCTGCACCTTTGTTCCTAATTACGCACAATTGGAAGCCCCATTGAGAGCTATAGTCCCAACAGGGGGATTTCAAACCAAGGTGGAGTGGACCCCAGAGGCAGAGGAAGCATTCGTGGAGTTAAAACAGTCCCTACAAACCACACCCACCTTAGGTAAACCAAATCCAGACGAGCCATTCACCCAGACAGTTGACGAACAAAATGGGTGTATGATGTCAGTTCTCCTGCAGAAGCATGGAGACAGAAATAAACCAGTTGCTTACTATTCCTGCAAATTAGACCCAGTGGCCGCAGGCCTGCCACCATGCCTAAGGGCAGTAGCGGCGGCTGAAAAGGCCTTGGCCGCATCACAAGACATTGTGGGGTACACCCCACTAACTCTGTTGATTCCACATGCAGTTCTTAACAACCACAAGACATCACACCTCACTGCACAGCGATGGCTAAAATATCAAACTGCGCTGCTAGAAATGCCTAATGTAACGGTTCAGCAATGTACAACGCTGAACTTGGCATCCTTTCTGCCTATACCGGAGGACCGTGTGACACTAACAAATCATCTCTGTTCCCCTAGGGTTGACCTCCAGGATGAGCCCCTCGAGAATCCTGATTTAGTGCTGTGGGTAGATGGGAGTGCATCCAGAGACCCAGAGACAGAAAAGCTGCAGGTCAGGTATGCAGTAGTCACTGCACATAGTACTGTTAAGGGAGAACCACATTATTCCCCTCACATTATTCAGCCCAGGCAGCTGAACTGATCGCGCTAACAGAGTCCTGTAAAATTGCTAAAGATAAAACCATCAAAAGCCTTTGTTGTAGTGCATAATTTTGGCATAATTTTGAAACAGCGAAAATTCCTCACTAGTTCAGGGCACCATATTCAGCACCATCACCTTGTTGCGGCCCTGCTAGATGCAATCACCTTACCAACTGCTATAGCTGTGTGTAAGTGCACAGCCCATACTAAAGGCACAGACGAAGTGTCAAAAGGGAATCACCACCGGCGAAAAGAGCTGCCAGGCTTCCAGTGACACTGCAAGCCATGTCAGTTTCCATTACTCCCACTCTCAAAATATCACGAATGCAGCAGAGTGCCTCAGCAGAAGAAAAGGCCACCTGGAAAAGGGCTGGATGCACTCTCAGTGATAACATATGGCGTGAACCCAAAGGCAAACCTTACCTACCACGTTACACGTTTCCTTATATGGCTACCATTGCACACGGGCATACGCACGTGAGCACAGGGGGGAGGACAACAAATAATGAAGCATTGATATACGAAGGGGTTTACAACTTACTCTAAACATTTTTGCAACCGCTGCATTATGTGCACAGAACAATGTAGGACGAGGACAATCAGTGATGCAGGCGGCACACCCTCCACCTCGAGAACCATTCCAACACCTGCAAATGGACTTCATAGATTTAACACAGAGCGAAGGAAAAAAATACTGCCTTGTTATCGTGTGTATGTTTTCTAAATGGGTGGAAGTGTTTCCTACACGGAAGCAGGATGCTGAGGTGATGGCAAAAGCTTTCTTGACCGAAATTATTCCCAGGTGGGGAATTCCCAACAGAATCTCCAGTGATAATGGTACCCCATTCGTGAATCAGGCATTAGACATGCTAAGCAAATACTATGGCATAGACATGTGCCAGCATTGTGCCTACCACCCCGCTAGTGGCGGAGCAGTGGAAATGGAAAATGGCACACTCAAATCAATGAAATTGGCAAAAACATGTCAGGAGACGGGCCTGGCATGGACTAAGGCCCTCCCACTGGTGCTCATGAGCATGAGGATGGTGCCAAAGGCAAAACACTCTTAGCCTGTATGAGATTCTGTTCGGATGCCCACCAAATGCAGGATTGGGAGGAATGGAAGCAATTAACCGGCTGGAAGGAGCCATATCTGATGTCATGCTTTCTTACTGTATTAGACTACATGCATCTCTTTCTCAGGTCCGGCTCCAGGTGAAGGCGAATCTTCCCGCAGAAACAGATGGACCACTCCATGACCTGAAGCCTGAGGACTGGGTGGTGATTAAAGGACCTTAGAAAAAGTCAGTGGAACAAATTGCGGTAGCTGGGATCAGCGCAGGTTCTCCTGACTACTCACACCGCTGTTAAGGTCCAAGGAAGGAAAACTTGGACGCACGTGTCACATTGTAAGAGAGCTCCTGATCCAGAGAGGTGATAAAGTGGCTGACCTAAGGGGGGAGTAGGGAGCAAAAGCCTGCGTGCCACCCTCTCATCCCTAAGGTATCAAGATCGGTCGACCCTCACCTCCCTCAACAGGATGCTGATGCGTCTGTTATTGACCTTGATGGGCCCAGAGACTAGTGGCTCCCCCAGTCAGAGTCCTTATTCCATCAGAGACAATTCAGGACAAAACAAGAAGTGATCATGCCTCACTGGTGGCGGGTATCATCTGTGGGACCCCTGGATGACCCCGGGGGCAACAATGGGTTGGGCCCTACTACCTGGCGGCAGCACTGCTGCTACCTTGCAAAAATGAAACGGGCTGGCATGGCAGACACAACTTTTAGCAAACTGAAGTGGCTTTAGGAACAATAGACAGTCTGGCTTTAGGAACAATAGAAAGTCCGCCATTTGCACCACTGTCCTTCAACACAGGCTTGTTATCGACATGATTTTAGCAAAGGAAGGGGGAGTGTGCAAAGTGTTGGGAACTGACTGTTGTTATCATAACTTAACCGATTTAATTAAGGCTATGAGAGATGGTGTACCTCCCCCTCCAGAAGCAGAATCATGGTTCTCTCAACTTCAGCAGCAGTGGGGCCCATGGGGCCAGCTGTTACTTCAAATTTTCATCCCCATTATCTGTGCGATGTTATTGCTTTTGTGTTTTGCTCCATGTGTGTTGTCCTGTTGTTCCAGGGTTGTAGCTCGACGTGTGTGTGTGGGTGTGTGTTTTAGTTTCAAAGTTCGAGAGCATGTAGACAGCTGAACTGTGATCATAAAGACTATAAAATCTTTATCAGGAAAAGAGAGGGACAGCATCTTATCTATCTATCTATCTATCTATCTATCTATCTATCTATCTATCTATCTATCTATCTATCTATCTATCTATCTATCTATCTATCTATCTATCTATCTATCTATCTATCTATCTATCTATCTAAATTCATTATAAAGCAAATTACTTGACAAGCAAGGAACTGCAACACCAGAGGTGTTGGAAAACAAGGTCTTTTTAAGTTGCAAGGATTCAGGTTCAGTGTGATTTAAAAACAAACAGTAAATGTTCCCTCATTATAAATACAATTTAATCTAATTACTCTACTTTGTTTCCAAGAAAGAATGAAAATTATATCCTTATGGCTAGGGAGGTGTATGCCCATGTGATCAGGGCTGTGCAGTGTGTAGGCAGAATGTAGAGCCGATGCAGTGGGCAGTGAGGATGGAGATTAGCCACCTGGATGCTTGATCCAGGTCCTATCACACAGCTGCCAAGAAGCAGGAAAAAGAAAGCACTGGTTCTTGATTAGAGGCGTGTAGCTCCCGGTTGCTGACTCCATAATTGCATTCAGCAGGGCTCATCTTGCAGAAGAGTCTTAGAGGTCTTAGAGTCTTGCTACTGATCTTAGCATGCCTTCTTTACCTGCTTGTTGATATAACTCTGCACCGACTCCCATGTCTGAAGCATCTACCTCAATGAAAAGGGCGTGGTGGGATCTGGCTGCTGCAGTACTGGAGCACCGGAGCACGTGGCTTTGAGGTCCTCGAATGCCTTTTCGGCCTCGAGATTCCACTTTAGCCACTTAACTTGTCCATAGCGCAGCTCAGTGAGAGGCCTGGCCAGGGTCCTGAAGGACCAAATGAAACGCCAATAGAAGTCGGCAAACCCCAGGAACCTTTGCAGCTTATGGCACATCTCAGCCACCTGGTCACTGCCTCCACCTTACACGGTTACATGCGTATGGTGCCCTCCCATATGATGTACCCCAGGAAGCTCACCTCACTGCTATGGAGTCTCATATTTTTCCAATTTATGGTAGAGCTGGTTGTGTAGGAGGGTGCGGAGGACTGTAAATCAGAATGTTATTAATATAAGCAACGATGGATCCACCCAAAAGCTCCCTTAAGCCCTTGGTGATATATGCCTGGAAGACGGAGGGTGCTGTGACCATAAGGCAGAACTAAATACTCACAATGTCCAGAGGATGTACTGAAGGCTGCCTTTCATTCCTTCCTTAATCCGGATCAGATTATAGGCACTGCGTTGGTCTAACCTGGTGAAATACCTCCCTAAAATGCTCAAGGGTGGTTGGAATTAATTGGAGCAAGTACGAGTAGTTAACCAGTTACTTGTTAAGACCCCTATAATCTGCGCATGGCCTCAGCCCGCCATCCTTCTTTACGAAGGAGATGCCATCTGAGGCAGGTGAGGTGGCGGGGTGGATGTAACCCTGTGTCAAAGCCTCCCTGATGTACTGCTCCATAACCTGCACGTCTGCCTGGGAGAGTGGATAGATTGTGCATCAAGGTGGAACAGCCCCCTCCTTCAGGTTGATAGGGTTCTTTAAAACTTTTTATTTTCCATAACTCAAGCAAGTACAAAAAAAAAACAAGCTTCAAGGCAGTGGTCAAAAAAAAAAAAAAAGTTCAGAATGTAGGCTTGCACTGATAAGGATCTGTAGGTAGCTAAATGTCATTTTATTTTTGGGGGAGATGCATAGAGTTTGAACCTAGTACCCCTTCACTTTATTTGATGGTGAGCCAAGCATAAAGCATAAAACCTAGAACCTCAACTGCATGCATTGGATCGATAACTTCACTTTCTAGATTCTTCTGCCATGGACACTGATCCAACTCCTTACACCATGTGGTAGGCTAAAATTTACCCCTTCTACTTCGGTACGGACAGTGAACTGTATCTAAGACTGGTAAAACTATATGGGTAAGAGCTCTGTTTATTTGAGACAACTGACAAGTGAACTGAGAACTGTTTAACTAGTGTGAAAGGCATTTTTGGTGAATGTTTGACTCTTTCCAAATTACCTGGGTAATAGTTGAACTGTTGAATTGTACTATTTATTTATTTATTTCTCCTTTTTTCCTGCATTCTCTTTACATTAAAGGAAAGTTGTATTTTGCTTCCAACAGTACTTCCACTGTCCAGTGTGATCCCTTGATCTGTTTGGTAGCCCTGAATCTGTAGTCTATCCTAGTAGTCTTCTGATTGGCCCACACTAGCATCATCATTACCCTACTACCTCTATAGCTCTTCACCATAATCTTGATCACAGAGATTTCGAATGATTTCTTGCTCACCAGCACAATTCCACAAATGTACCATTTACTATAGGCTTGGTACTGTGCATACTCTTGTAACTCTTGAAGCATGCCTGGAAGCTGTGTATGAAAATGGCAATGCTCCCTTGACTGTGGGCATCATGCTAATTATTTTGGTACTTCCAACACTGTAACGGTGAGCGGTAAAAAGGCAGGCACATGTGCGGAGAAGAGCAAGATTTATTATGAGCAAATCCTAAATCAGAGTCATTGGAGTGCAGGGTCATAGAGCCAACATGGAGAGTAGGAGGATATATTATACACAAAACAAGGGCTAGGATAAACAAACCAAAGGCACATGAAGGCAAACTGGGGAAACAGGCTAGGAAGAACTAAGACTAACAAACATGAAGGCTAGAAGAAACATATAGACATGGACTACAAAACTTACAAACAGGCAGATACAGGCTTTCAGGTATTAAGACATTCAAAACATTAATCTACAACCACAAACACAATGAACCTAACACAAACGCACCCAATGAACAGCCAAGACACGGGGACACAACAGGTTAAATACATGGACCTAACAAGTCTAGATCGAGGGACAGGTGTGGAAAATAAAACTATGGAATGGAACTAAAATACACAAGACAGGGAAAACATGGAAGATGGGAGGGACTGATCGTGACACACTGTGTCAGTACCAAGACAATAGACACTAAACACTTCACAAAGTGACAGCGAGAGGGCATGCAAGTACACCTTTCTCTGCAGAGAATTTTTTTTTAACCCGAAAGTAATTTCATTATAACAGGAAGGCAGAAATGTTATATGTATATTGCATGCTAATGAAAATAAGGTGTAGAGCGGTCTGACATTTAATTGTAAATGAGTTATGCCCTTATGGTATAATAACACCTTAAGAGTTATGGAAATAAAATTTGAAAATTAATTTGAAAATTGTGGGTTATTGACTGAACATAGCTAATATTAAAATATTAGATAAGATTATGTGCTACATTTAAATATCTTAATAAATATTCATGGATAACCAACTCTCAGGGGATGGACAGCCTGCATGGATAACCTGTTCTCAGGGGCTGGATAGCCTTGCATGAAGAAACTCCTCTCTTGTGTTTCCTTCTGGCTCTTGAACCAGTCTGGCTGCATTCCTTAACACAGTCTTACTTGTAAGCCACTCTGGGCCTGTTCCTATTATTACACACTGAGACTGAGTCAGTAGGAGATTGATCTAAATTTATTTAAAAATGAAGATAAACTTGAATCTGGAGTCTCCACCTCCCATAGAATCATATGAGAAACTGAACAGAACAAAGTGGGCACAGATCAGAGTGAGACAGACTGAGCCAATTAATAATTTTCTGAGAGACACAAATCTATTTCAGAGGGAAACAGTGAGTATTTGAATCTGTGCTATAGGTTTCGAACAATCAAAATTTGGACTGAAACTCCAGACAGCAATATTAGAGCTTCTTAGTATTTATATTGCTATATAGTTTCTGTCTTGTTATCCAGCTCAGTGTTTGTTGTAATTCAGTCTTATTATTTTTGCTTTATTGGCTTGTGTCTAATACATATGTGGACTATAGTTTGATTATAACACTTTTATCTGCTGTGAACGATCTTCTGTTTACGCAGCAAAATCATTTACTTCCTCTCTGGTTCAGATCTTGGGAACACGTCACATTTGGGTGTGACAACAGCTTGTTTGTTTTACATTTTATTTTATCCTTAGATTGCATTATTTTTAATAATATTATGATAGGATTTATAAAATCCCATCACTAGAACACTCCTACATTCATGGGAAAAACTAATTAATATTCCAGAAGTCATTTCTCAGAAATGTCAAATGCTATATTTACAACATGTATGAAATAACACTAATGAGCTAGTTGGCTATCTAGATAACTAAGAGTAACAGCCTTTTCAGGCTAGCATTCCATGCTAAGCTAATAGCCTATCTTCAGTGGTAAGCACTGAACATCAAAAGATTGTATTGGGCTTCATTGTCTTACAGATGAAAATACTTGTCCATGTTTTGACACTGTTATTTCTGTGTCAGAATTTGCCCATAGGAAGTGACATGCTAACATTAGTTTAGCATGATGCTGGAACCTCAAACAACTTCCAAAACATAACAGCAATGTTTGTAATTCACATGTTTGTCACAACTAGTCAGTGTTTATTAAATTTAAATCCACACCAGGAATCAAAAAGAGCACTTCTGCAGGTCAAAACTGCATTATGTAGCTACATTTCTACTTTAAGAAAATCCCCCATATGATATTTTCATTTGACTTATCTCCATAGCAACAGAAAAAGCGACAAGCTCTGTCATTTAATTCTGTGCTGTTCAGTTAAAACATGTATCTCTTAAATCAAATCTTTTGGCATTTCACCGAAAATCGGATATTTCACAGTCCGTGACAGTTTTCACAGATGTGTATTTGTTAGGGCCCTATTTATTACTGATTTCAAATCTGTTGATAAAGGAGAGTGTGATTGCCAGACTCTGACTTATGTCTAGGATGTGTTTATCACTGGCACTACTATTTTCTTCCTGTTGTGGTTACAGACTGGTGACATTCAGAATTCAATACTCTTTGAATATTCTTAACATATACAGCCCTATGGTCTGGCCCCACACTATCTGAGTGAACTCATTGTATGCTATAAACTGCCTACTGCCTTCTCACATTGCAGGGTTACTAGAATTATTAAGATTTCAGCCAAGGGAAGAACCTTCTATCAAGCCCCTCAGTTATGATACAACCTTTCAGCTTTAATTCTGGACTCAGACACACTTTTTAAAATCCAGGCTAACGACTCACTTTTTACTCAAACATTTGATTAGTTCCCTATTTATAAAAGGTGCAGAGTCTGTGGACCATGGTCATAAAGTTTGCTGGTAATCTGGTGTGTTGATGGTGTTGCCCAGGCATTCAAAAATTCACTCAGGTTTGTGATGATGTTGTGGGTGGAATGTGATGGACTGCACTGAGCCAGTGTAGTGCCGAAAGAACAGGACTAATATCATCAATAAAATAAATGTGACCGTGTTTGGACAGGCAAAAAATCAGGCTGGGTGCAAGCACAAGGCATTAACAGTGAACAAACAGATTTTGATGAAAAACGAAAGTAAACACAGACAAGAACAAACTGGTCATGCAGCACAACAAGACAATCTAGACAAACTATGCAAATAGTTCAGATGACCCGCACTAAAGAGTTAACAGCAATAATAGAGCTCCTTAGTCATACTTCTGTACCTCCACATTGTGACTTGATAACTAGCACCATTTAATTACATTTTGCTTATAGTTTAGACTATATTTCATGAGAAATATGAATTAAAACTTAACAGGAATTTAGTTTTGATTCAAATTAACTTTCTAATCATGTGAAGGGTTTCCTGTAAGTGAACAGGGTAAAACAGTGGATTTGGAGTAAATATTTATCTTGCAGTGTTTCTTATTTTAAATTGGCTTCTGACCCAGATAATTGAATATTATGTATCTGCAAATACGTGTTTGCAGGTCTACAGCTGTTATCTGTAGGAGAAGGTGTGACCCCCAAAATGAGTTTCTCTGTGGAACAGCACACACAGAAAGGAGCGAGGTGAGAGAATACTGAGCATACTGAGACCAGACTTGGAAACTGAAAGCAGAAATGCAAGGAACCATTGGTGAAGATACACAACAGATTAATCAAATGCACTAATAAAATAAAGTGAGCGGTTGGGTGTGTGTTAGTCTGATCCAGGGGAAGAGATTAGACTCACGTGAAACCAGCTGTGTGTCCATGAAGAGTGACGATTCAGTGAGACATTCACAACATTTCAGAGATGAAGATTCTACGGAGCTCAGGTAAGGATGATGTAGGGAATGTGAGTGTTCTGCAGAGCTCAGGTAAGGATGATGTAGGGAATGTGAGTGTTCTGCGGAGCTCAGGTAAGGATGATGTAGGGAATGTGAGTGTTCTGCGGAGCTCAGGTAAGGATGATGTAGGGAATGTGAGTGTTCTACAGAGCTCAGGTAAGGATGATGTAGGGAATGTGAGTGTTCTACGGAGCTCAGGTAAGGATGATGTAGGGAATGTGAGTGTTCTACGGAGCTCAGGTAAGGATGATGTAGGGAATGTGAGTGTTCTACTGAGCTCATGTAAGGATGATGTAGGGAATGTGAGTGTTCTACTGAGCTCAGGTAAGGATGATGTAGGGAATGTGAGTGTTCTGCGGAGCTCAGGTAAGGATGATGTAGGGAATGTGAGTGTTCTACGGAGCTCAGGTAAGGATGATGTAGGGAATGTGAGTGCTCTGCGGAGCTCAGGTAAGGATGATGTAGGGAATGTGAGTGTTCTGCGGAGCTCAGGTAAGGATGATGTAGGGAATGTGAGTGTTCTACGGAGCTCAGGTAAGGATGATGTAGGGAATGTGAGTGTTCTACTGAGCTCAGGTAAGGATGATGTAGGGAATGTGAGTGTTCTACGGAGCTCAGGTAAGGATGATGTAGGGAATGTGAGTGTTCTACGGAGCTCAGGTAAGGATGATGTAGGGAATGTGAGTGTTCTACGGAGCTCAGGTAAGGATGATGTAGGGAATGTGAGTGTTCTACGGAGCTCAGGTAAGGATGATGTAGGGAATGTGAGTGTTCTACGGAGCTCAGGTAAGGATGATGTAGGGAATGTGAGTGTTCTACGGAGCTCAGGTATGGATGATGTAGGGAATGTGAGTGTTCTACGGAGCTCAGGTAAGGATGATGTAGGGAATGTGAGTGTTCTACTGAGCTCAGGTAAGGATGATGTAGGGAATGTGAGTGTTCTACTGAGCTCAGGTAAGGATGATGTAGGGAATGTGAGTGTTCTGCGGAGCTCAGGTATGGATGATGTAGGGAATGTGAGTGTTCTACTGAGCTCAGGTAAGGATGATGTAGGGAACGTGAGTGTTCTACTGAGCTCAGGTATGGATGATGTAGGGAATATGAGTGTTCTACTGAGCTCAGGTAAGGATGATGTAGGGAACGTGAGTGTTCTACTGAGCTCAGGTAAGGATGATGTAGGGAACGTGAGTGTTCTGAGCGTGTAAAAACATGGACACCCTCGCAGCACAGAAGTGAGGTGTAGCACAAGGGCTCACAGACCTCAATACCTGAAGTTGCTGGCTCGGCACTTGGCTCAAAACTTTGGCAAAGACCCAGTCACTCAGTGCTGGGTCACTGGGCTTATATAGACCTAGTACAGCTGTTGGGCATCAAGCCTGATTAGTGGCATGCCTGACTCAAGGCCTCCCTCTGGTGGCCAGAGGGAACCTCAGCCTGGCACCAACCTTTACAGATGATGTAGGGAATGTGACTGTTTAACTGAGCTCAGGTAAGGATAATGTGGGGAATGTGACTGTTCTGTGACTGCTGTCACTTTGTAAATAATTTTCTATAAAACTAATCTTCATTTTCTCTAAGTAGAGTAACAGAAAAATACATAAAGTAACAGTAATAAAAGAAAAAGAATACAGAATACAATAAATAGTATGAAAAGCAATGAGTGCAAAGCATGAGTGTAAGAGTGTAAGATGTGAGTTCAAGAGGGAGAACACAGAGATGAATTCAGTAGAGACAGATGGTTAATAAGTAATTAAATGAATGAACGTAATATTTATTATTTTAAAATCTTATCATTTTTTCTGACACATATGAAATCATTTAAAAAAATGGTTTGACCAACATGTCAGTCCGATACAGAGAGACAGATCAGACTTATCTGTATCCAGCTCTGTGTCCATGAAGAGTGACACATCAATGGACCCTCCATATCACTTCAGAGGTGGAAAGTGTTCTGATGAGAGGTAAGGATGGTCTCATGGTTTAGGAATGTTCCTCACTCCCAGTCCCACCTGATCAAACTCCCTCAGCTCATTATGAAGCTCTTCATGAGCTACATTAGGTGTGTTGGAGAAGGAAAACACTAAACTGTGCAGTGCTGCAGGTCTCTGAATTAGCGGATTAAATCAGTTCATCGAGCACTAGGAGAAACTGAATCTACTTGTATTTTGTTTCTTGAACTCTACAAATTATATAGGATGAAATGAAGAAATGAAAGTGTTTGTTGAATAAGTGTAAATTGTAGTGTAAAGTGTATTTGATGGTATGTGTTGTGCAGGTATGAATGTGCTGCATCTTCCTCAGTATTCACCTGCAGGAACAATGTGGAGTCCACATTCAAGGTCTGTGTATGTATGTTTGTGTGTTTGTATGTTTGTATGTATGTATGTGTGTATGTATGTATGTATGTATGTATGTGTGTGTGTATGTATGTATGTATGTATGTATGTATGTGTGTATGTGTGTATGTGTGTATGTATGTGTGTATGTATGTATGTATGTATGTATGTGTGTATGTATGTATGTATGTATGTTTGTATGTATGTATGTATGTATGTGTGTGTGTGTATGTGTGTATGTATGTATGTGTGTATGTATGTATGTGTGTATGTATGTATGTATGCACAAGAGGACAATGGCTGTGTTCTCCATCATATAATGAAAGCATCTCTTTCTGTAACATTGCCTGTTTAACATTGTTGCTGTTGCCTAATCAGGATCTAGAGCACAAAGTCATCTTTCTGGTGAAGAAGGAGCTGGAGAGGTTTAAGAAGCTACTGAGTCTAGATTACCCAGCATGCTCTGAGAGAGAGGTAGAGGATGAGGAGGATCAGAGCAGTGTCAGAGAGGGAGTGCTGAAGATCACACTGCACGTCCTGAGGAACATGAACCAGACAGACCTCGCTAACACACTACAGACCAGTAAGATCTCTGGGTCATGGCACCTTTAGTTTTAGAGGATGAACACTTATCCAAACACTTTAAATATGATGGTATCATTCTAACTAAATTTTGTCCTCTGTGTTTCTAAAAAAGTGCATAAAATGTGTTCTAAAAAACCTGAAACATTGATTTTAACACCATAAAATAACTGTCATCATTCTTCTGTTTACTAGAGTTGGTTTCTGTATATCAGCAAAAGTTCAAAAACAAAATGATAGAAAAATGTAAAAGAATTAATGAAGGAATGTCACATCATGGAAGCTCAGCTCTTCTGAATGAGATCTACACAGAGCTCTACATCACAGAGGGAGGGAGTGGAGAGGTCAATAATGAACATGAGGTGAGACAGATTGAGACAGCACCCAGGAGACCAGCAACACAGGAGACACCCATCAAATGCAATGACCTCTTTAAAGACAAACCCATCAGAAGAGTTCTGACTAAAGGAATTGCTGGAATTGGGAAAACAGTCTGGGTGCAAAGGTTCATTCTGGACTGGGCTGAAGGAAGAGCAAATCAGGATGTTGTCTTCATATTTCCACTTCCTTTTAGGGAGCTGAATTTGATGAGGGAGAAAAAGTTCAGTCTCATGGATCTGCTTCACCACTTTTTTCCAGAAACAAAACAATTAGAGTTCATAGACTGTGATGCCTATAAAGTCATTTTCATCTTTGATGGTCTGGATGAGTGTCGACTTCCTCTAGATTTCCAGAACAATGAGAGATTGTGTGATGTAACAGAGTCGACCTCAGTGGATGTGCTGCTGACAAACCTTATCAAGCAGAAACTGCTTCCTTCTGCTCTCCTCTGGATAACCTCTCGGCCAGCGGCAGCCAATCAGATACCTCCTGACTGTGTTGACCAGGTAACAGAGGTACGAGGGTTCAGTGACTCTCAGAAAAAGGAATACTTCAGGAAGAGAATCAGAGATCAGAGCCTGGCCAATAAAATCATCTCACACATAAAGTCCTCAAGCAGCCTCTACATCATGTGCCATGTCCCAGTCTTCTGTTGGATTGCAGCCACAGTTCTAGAGAGAATGTTGGGTGAAGCAGAGAGTGGAAAGATCCCCAAGAATCTGACTGAAATGTTCACACACTTCCTGATCTTTCAGATCAAACACAAGGACAGAAAATACTATGGAAAAACTGACACTGATCCTCAACAGACTAAAAAGAGTATTCTGGCACTGGGAAAACTGGCTTTTCAACAGCTGGAAAAGGGCAACCTGATCTTCTATGAGGAAGACCTGAGAGATTGTGGTATTGATGTGAAAGAAATGTCCGTGTACTCAGGAGTGTGTACCCAAATCTTCAGAGAGGAGTCTGGGTTGCACCTGGGGAAGGTGTTTAGCTTTGTGCATCTAAGCGTTCAGGAGTTTCTGGCTGCTTTATATGCATTTATCTCCATGTCCAACAACACAAATGTGTTGGAACATCAAACCACTTCAGTCCTAAATGACATGAAAAGCTCAACAATGTCTGTCTTCCTTATCAGTGCAGTCGACCGAGCCTTACAGAGTGACAATGGACATCTGGACCTTTTCCTCCGCTTCCTTCTGGGTCTCTCACTGGAGTCCAATCAGACTCTCTTACAAGGTCTACTGACACAGACAGGAAGCAGCTCTCACAGCAAAGAGGAAATGGTCAAGTACATCAAGGAGATGATCAGGGAGAATCCCTCACCAGATAAATCCATCAATTTGTTCCACTGTCTGAATGAACTGAAGGATCCTTTTCTAGTGCAGGAAGTCAAAGCATACCTGAGCAGGGGAGGTAACCATTGTCTCCATGGAGCTATGCTCTCTCCTGCTCAGTGGTCAGCTCTGGTTTTTGTGTTGCTGAACTCAGAAGAGGAGCTGGATGAGTGTGACCTGAAGAAATATGACCCATCAGAGGAATGTCTACTGAGACTGCTGCCAGTGGTCACAGCATCCAGAAAAGCTGTGTGAGTATTTTCATTCATAAATGCATTACTGCACTGTGGGTGAATTCCCAAAAGCATCATAATACTAAGTAAAAAAAAGCATAGAAAGCCTAAGTAATGTCACAATAATAAATGCTCAGAGAAGTATCGATTCAAGTGTGAGAGATATTTGTTATTATTTGTGGCAGGCTATCGAAGGGTAGAGGGTGTGGGGGGGTTAGCTCAACCTCTCAGTGCTGAAGGCTTGAAAAGGGAAATTCCAAGTCCAAGTTAACCTGGTCCAGAGTTGTCACAGTTAGGCAGAAACCAGGAAGTACTTAGGAGTCAGACAGCAGGCTTCGTCTGCAAGGAAACCAGAATTCACAAACCCACTCCGTATACATCTTGTGGAAAGCAATACTTCACAAGGAGTAGTCCGCTGTGTCTGTTTAAAAAGGGGAGTATAATGGAAGGACCAGGTGACAATAATTAAACGTCAGGTGAGTTTGATCTATGTAATGGTGGCGTAGGCAGGTTTGTGCTGTACTGCTTGAGGAATGTATGCTAAATGTGTGACATGTTCATTCTTAACTCCACCATATGGTTGATAGATTTTAGGGAGTTTCCTAAACCCCTTTATAACAAATGTGACATGTACTCTAATCACCATTTTAGGTGATAGCTGACCCACTCATTAATCCTTAAGTGTTTCGTAAGTGTTTTTGTGCTGCTTTTTCTCTGACTACAGGTAATGCCTACCAAACACTTATGAGGAGAGACTTTAAAGCTCTTTAAATTTCTTTCACGGCTTAAAAATACATAATGAATCTATGAAATGCTGACTGTATGTGTTCCAGTGGGTTCAGTCTACTGTATATAACCCATAACAACCCACAAGGTCAAACCAACTATCGACTTGTAGGGCTTTTTTATTTATTTATTTATTTACTTATTTATTTATTTATTTATTTATCTTTTGAGTTTTTCAGTTTCTTTGTTGCAGAGTTAACAAAGAAACAATTTTAACCTGTTTATTTATCTATGATCTAAATAATTTCCTGCTTAAATAACAACAACAGTGTCTATTCATACACGCAATGTTACTTAGTTACTAATCTGGGTTTGGAATTATGGAAATATTGCTGTGGACACATTCGTTGATCATCTGAAAAAATGGTGGTGATGTCTTACTGAACTTACCAAGTGTTTCAGCCTGCTATATTTGATTTGCTGGCTTTTAAAGTTTTGATGATGGTGGTGATGAACCAGCCTTCTGCTTGTTAATTTATCGACCCCCTTAATCTCATGCATCTGTTCTACTCAATTTGTTGTGCCTTTGTTGAATGATTTTAACACACATGTTGATGTATCAGATGGATTTACATTTACATTTTTAAATATTGTTGAATCTTTTAACTTTGTGTAACATATATCAAGTCTGACTCATAAGAGTGGACACACTGTGGATTAGGTTTTTACTTTAGAGCTTAATCTTTATTCATTTGTGTTTTCATCATAAAGATATTGTTTTTGAGACTGAGTTTTCAATCTAAAGCTGTAAATTTAAGCATAAAGTATGAGCATGGATTTTGAATGATGAGTCAGTTGCTAAATTTGAAACTATAATGCATCATTTGCACAGATTGATGGAAGTCATCAATCTTCCACAATCTTTACAATAGTGTTCAACTGTTGTAAAAGAAGTGGCTCCATTTAAGATTAGATCAAAACCATTACCTAAATAATGTTGTGCATTTCAAAAGAATCTTGAGTGCAGACAGGCAGAACATAGACAGAAAAGGCCAGGTTTATTATCTATATATGAAAGAGCATGTGGTTTTGTATAATAATAAAGCTAACAACATTAGAGAGGCATATTTACATAATTAAATAACCATAATCCAGTTGGTAAATAACCATAATCCAGTTGGTATTTACTACTAATGATTCTATTATCAAATCTATGAAGTTAATCACCCATGTTTCTAGCATTGGGTGTGAAAAAAAATCTTTAAACATTTTATTTATTTATTTATTTTATTATTAACAAGATTGATGATATTTGGGCAAATATTCCAGCTATGTCTCTAGGTATGGAGGTTTCTCCTGTTAGTCCTGACAGAGTTTACCCAGATTATTTTGGAAGAATTAATAGAGATTGTACAGCACTTAATCCTCTTCTAATTTCCTTGATGTTCTTTCTTTAAATGTTCTTAAGCATTTTAAAATCTGTTGGTCCTAATCTGCAAAAAATTGTGAATGTCTCATTTCTTCAGGGTGTGTTCCTCCTGTTCCTTTTAGGTGGTGTCATGGTGTGCTGAGCACCCAGCAGGACACGCCTACTTCCACCCACAAACACACACTACACCAGCACAGCCCCAATCACCCACTTATTGATGATTGCCCACATCTGTTTCCAATTTCACTGTTGTTCTTCTCACTACATAAGCCCACTGGTACCTGCCATTACTGTTGCGTCTGGCTGTGTCTTCGGAGTGATGAGCTGGGCTTCTTTTGCTTCTGCGTACCAGCATCACTAGTTGATCTCTGCGGTTTTTGTTTGTTTGAATCCAAAAAAGACACTCCAGCACTTCACTTGCCACCTACTCTACGTCACAGGTGGCTGGTGTGCAATCTCTTGTTAAAAAAAAGGCTCTTAATCCAAATGAGTGTTCAAATTTTAGTTCCAATCTAAACTGCTATTTATTTCTAAGATCTAAGAAAGTAGTCTTAGGTCAACTTTTGCTTGCATTGGTTGCTAAAAGCATATTTGAAAAATCAGGTTTCCACTGAAAGCATAGTACAGAATTATACTAAATTATATTTTGTTAAATTCTGATTCTGGGAGGATATCTCCTTTTGTATTTCTTGATTTTAACGTGACCTTTGATATTGTAGATCGTGTTACTTTGATAAATGGGCTTAGGAAATAGGATGGTATATCAGGAATCATGTTAGAGTGGTTTGTATCCTAAATCAAATAGAAAGTTTTTAGTATCTACTGGAAAAATGTTTCTTCTGTAGCTGATCTTGTGTGTGAGGTACCTCAGCATTCCATTCCTGGCCCTAATTTTTTTTTCCACTTCATTTGCTCTGTCATGGGGTCTTAATTTTTTTTTTTTTTTGAAATATTAAAATATGCTGATGCAATGCAGCTGTATCTCTTCATTGAAAGGAAGGGCTTCAGTACAATAGCCAATCTAATGAAGTATATTGATGCTATTAAAGGCTGGATGAATTGAATAAGGATAAAAGAGGCTTTGGTTGTTTGACTTGACAACATCACTTGGGATTTGTAGGTTTTGTGCAGATTTCCAAGGAATCTTGCTGTTTTTAATTCTCAGTTATAGTTTTCAGGAAATTGGGAAACTTGTTCTGTCTTATTTTCAATTGAAAAACTTTAGCATTTTATCTTGGATTTTAACATTGCTTTTTATCTTGGATCTTGGAAACAAGGATTTTTATCTTTTCAGGATAGACAGAGAATTACTCATACACTTGTTTCGTCTCCTCTATATTATTGCTATGCTTTATACATTTGCCTTAGTCAAAGATCTTTGGCAAGACTCCCAACTGGTTCAAAATGCAGCTGCACCATTTTTTATCACAAACTAGGTGTCGGGATCATATTTGTCCAGTGCTGGCCTCTGTTAACTGGTTTACTAAACCCTGAAATTTAGGATTGAGTTTAAAGTTTTGTTCTTAACTTTTAAGCATTAGATAGATGGTGATGCACCTGAATATATGCAAGTATTT
This sequence comes from Electrophorus electricus, assembly GCF_041902795.1. NCBI lineage: Eukaryota > Metazoa > Chordata > Actinopteri > Gymnotiformes > Gymnotidae > Electrophorus > Electrophorus electricus. The sequence goes on along the minus strand of NC_137517.1, from coordinate 14,564,125 downwards.
CACATGCAAGTACCAGATCATTGAGATCATCTAATAAAGGATGTCGCATGGTTCCAAGACTGAATTGAAGTGAAAGGGTTTCTGCACATTTGCTGTCTATGCACTGAAATTGTGAAACAGTCTTCCTGTCAATATCAGGCTCACTGAATATATAGTTTCTTTTAAGAAATGACTTAAAACTTATTTTTACTCTCAGGGTGTTATGCAGTCATGATGACTGGTGATGTGCTAAATGTTTATGTATGTCTTAGTCCTTTGTATATTTTAAAAACCTCTTTTAGCAAGTGTTGTTTTTGTGAAGCATGTTGTAGCTTGGGTTTGGAAAAGTGTTATAGAAATAAAGTTTACTTACTTATTGATCACTCACCCAGTGTAAGAGTCTTCTCAGAATCTGATGTTTCTCTTTTGTTTGAGTGTGTTTGAGTGCATAGGTGTGTGTGCACGCACATGCACGTGTGATAGAGGTTGTATATGAGTGTATGTGTACATGCGCCTTTGTGTGTGTGTGTGTGTGCCCGCAATAGAGAGATTGTGTGCATATGTGTGTACTGAGCTGTAAGTGTGAAGTTTTTCTCCTTCTCTCTGCAGGCTGGATAACTGCAGTATTACAGATGAAGGCTGTGCCGCTCTGGCTTCAGCTCTGAGGTCAAACCCCTCATCACACCTGAGAGAGCTGAATCTGAACTACAATGAACCAGGAGACTCAGGAGTGAAGCAGCTCTCTGCTCTACTGGAGGATCCAGAGTGTAAACTGGAGACACTACAGTGAGTTACAGATTTAGTGTCTCTTTATGCAAGCATGCATGCGCGCACACACACACACACACACACATGCACACACAGTCATTGCATGTCTTTGTGTGCACTCGCTCCTCTCAGTTTTTTCTCTAACAAAAAACATCACTTTCTATATTTATAGCTGTAACACATGCACTAATATAACACATGACTATATTGTTTTCTCTCTCTCTCTCACTCTCACACACACACACACACACACACACACACACACACACACACACACACACACACGATGTCTCACACAATTGTTTGTGTTTTTCTCTCACACAAACATTCACTCTTTCTCTAGCTCATTCCCTCTCTCACACACACACTTTAATTACTCCATTAATCAGATACACATACACACATTCCTCTCTCACACTTTTTCTCACTCTCTCTCTCTTAATACACACACGTTATCACTAAATAACGATCACTGTCACTAATTATCTCTCACTAACAAACACACACAACTTGTTTTGTGGTGTTCTGTCTGTGTGTGAGAGACATTTTGTGGTGTGAGAGAGACATTTTGTCTGTGTGCATGCATGTGTCAGAGTGTGTGTGTGTGTGTGTGTGTGTTTGTGTTGAACTGTATGAGCGAGGTGTTTTTCTCTTTCTCTCTGCAGGCTGTCTAACTGCAGTATTACAGAGGAAGGTTGTGCTGCTCTGGCTTCAGCTCTGAGGTCAAACCCCTCATCACACCTGAGAGAGTTGAATTTGAACAACAATAAACCAGGAGACTCAGGAGTGAAGCAGCTCTCTGCTCTACTGGAGGATCCACACTGTAAACTGGAGAAACTAGAGTGAGTTACTGATTTACTGTCTCTTTACACACACACACATACAGTTTTTCTCTCACAAAAACATTACTATCTTTCTCTATCTCTATGCCTGTAACACACGCACACACCAATTTATATTTAACTTTCTCTCTCTCTCACACACACACACAAACATTCAGTCTCTGTCTCTAATGCACAGTTTCTCTAATACAAAATAAGTTTCACTAGCCTTTTTGCACCTTTTTGCATCTTTCACATATACACAGACATAATTTCTATTTCCCTTTCTCTCACACATACACTAAATTAATCTCTCACACACACAAACATTATCCTTGTACCTCTTTTTACAGACACATACAAACATCCACAAAGTAATTATCTCTCTCTGTTCACACACACTACCTAGATATATTTTAACACACAGCATTACCTCTGTATCTTTCACCCACAACTTAAGATATCTGTTGTAAGATTTTCTAATCAACCAAATCTTTGTAACAGTGTGTTGGTGTTGTGTCTGTGCACGTGTGTATGCATGTGTACACATATTTCTTGGAGATACATTTTGTGTGTCTGTGTGTATTGACCTGTAAGTGTGAAGAATTTCTCTCCTTCTCTCTGCAGCCTAGATGGCTGCAGTATTACAGATGAAGGTTGTGCTGCTCTGGCTTCAGCTCTGAGGTCAAACCCCTCATCACACCTGAGAGAGATGAATCTGAACTACAATGAACCAGGAGACTCAGGAGTGAAGCAGCTCTCTGCTCTACTGGAGGATCCACACTGTACACTGGAGATACTGCAGTGAGTTAGTAACTCTTTATATACACACAAACACAATAGGTATCTCTCTCTCTCTCTCTCTGTGGTTTATACATGCACAATCTCTCCCTCTGTTCTTTTCTCTCACAAAAACATGTAATACATACTTTCACTATATTTGTCTCTCTCTCTCTCTCTCTCTCTCTCTCTCTCTCTCTCTCTCTCTCTCACACACACACACACGTATTTGCTTTCCCCCTCTCTCACACAGATATAATCTCTATTTTTCTCTTTTTGCTATTTATTACAAACACTGTCACTTTATCAACCATTATAAACACTATTACACACATTCTGCCCTCTCTCTCTCTCTCTCTCTCCCCTTGCTACACCACTCGCTCTTTCTCTACATACGCACATTATCACTGCATTTCTCTCACTAACACACACACATCATGTTACATGCGTTTGGGGTGTTTAGTGAAGAGTGGCACAGCTTCATTTCTGAGTGCGTGCTTGTGCGGGAGAGAAATATTTCGTGTGTGCATGCGTGTGTCACTTTGTAGTTGCATGCACTGGTATGCGCACCTGTACTAATGTGTGTGTTGTTAGGGGCCCACAAGGAGGCCTCCAGTCCAGGTGGGGTGGCCCCGAGAACAACAAGCATATGGACTGGCACCCGGGGCCACACTAAAGTTGAACAATATGATGTTTATTAGACACCACAGTGTACAACACCAATGGGAAGAAATGCAACTGTGAAAGGACAGTGGGCACAAACATGTATAGGAGATCACGAGGATTATTATTATTAGTAGTAGTAGTAGTTACATTTTTATTATTGCCTTTCTCAAACTCAAGGATACTTTACAGACAGAAATTAGCTTTTACGCTCATATCAGTCACACACCGATGAGACGTGGCAGCCCATTTGCACACAGCATCCTCTGTCAGAAACCATTAAGTATCTGGATGGTACCAAAGCAAAAATAAAACAAAAAAAACCCTTCTTAACACTTTGAGCTATACCAAAACCCTTATTTTAATCCTAACAGAGAAAAATGATATAATCTAAATTCCTTAATCTAAATCCTAAAAGAAAAATAATGTTTTCTCATAAGTGCTTGACATTTTGCTATAAGATGGCCAAGTTTGTGACATCTAAAACAAGCCTTAGGCATAGGTGTAGAAGAGTTCCTTTGACCAACCTGCACAGGCTGTGAGTGCTGACAGACAACTGTAGGAAGATCTTTATCTGTTGAAAACCAGGTTTGTGGGTTAGCACAAACTCATCTGTGAGTATTGCAACCTCAGTGACTATGGCTATGATTCTTTTGTTAAGGTAAACTGCAACACGTTTTGTGCAGAGAACCTTTAAATTCTTCCAGCAAAACCAGATCACAAAGGGAAACCATGTCACCAACTCTTCTGGTAGAACATCATTTTTCCAAAATGTTTCTTGTCTTTCTCCCTAGCATATTCCATATAGGTCTGTGTCGGGGACTTCTTGAGACCTCGGAATTTTTGACGATAAGCCTCATGTACCAGTTCATATGCTCAAAGAACAGCAGACTTTACTGCCTTGTACTTAAGGCTGTTTAGTAACAGAGATGAGCAAACATCCTTGGCTTTTTCAGTTAGCTTACACTTGAGCAGCAGCAACCACATGTCTCTAGGCCATCCAGGAGCTATAGCAATGCGCTCAAATGCACAAGAGTAAGCATTCACCTCCATTCCTATGAATGGCAGTGCTATCACGACATTTTTGCTTGTGTCAAAGACCACAGTAGGAGCA
>NC_137517.1:14545000-14555000 GCF_041902795.1 Electrophorus electricus | reverse complement strand
TAAAGATGGTATTTATATTTTGTTGTGAGAGAGACAAAGAGGGAATGACAGTACAGCTCAAAGTTTATGTTCTGTTTATGTATTTGATTTACTGTGTGTGTGTGTGTGTGTGTGTGTGTGTGTGTGTGTGTGTGTGTGTGTGTGTGTGTGTGTGTGTGTGTGTGTGTGAGTGAAAGAGAGCTGATATTTACATGTTTCTAAAGTTCAATAGATTGTTAATAACAAAGGGTAAGAATTTACTACTGGGAGTCAAAATCTCACCTACAGCTGCATTAACACAAATATTAACCCAAACGCACTTTATCATGTGGACACACACAGCCACTGCCTGTGTTTGTGTGAGGTGTGTGTTCAATTCTGATTATTTTGTCCTATTCTTACAGTATCTGATCTGAACACCACACACCTGACGTTGATGTCACATCCCTGACCTGATCTGATACTCTAATATGAAGTTTACAGGGATCATTAAAGTTAAATCTACATACGAGTGTGAAGCAAAATTTTAGTAAAAAATCAAAATGTACAGTTTTGCACTGTCTCCAAATTACATCTTAAAATGCTCAACACTATGATGTGATGGGGCAACCATTTTTTTTAATTTATTTTTAATTCTTAGTAAAATTACAAGCAATGATCAGTGGAAAACAGTAAAACAAGTTGGTCCTGGATTAATAGGCAAGGTCAGCACAGGGAAAGAATAATGCTTCATAAACCTGGTGGGAAAGGTTAAAGTATGATGAACAATGATCTACAAATTATACGCTGCTCTCTGAGCCTGTCTTTTGATTACTGTTGAAGTTTATTATGAGGAATTCTTAGTAAAAGCTGATGGATTTCTTGGGGTTGTTATATCAGTATGTTATGTCTCATTAAAACTTGTTACTATGACCTTGTTGGTCATTAATGTTATGTTGGCTTCATTTGTTGAAGTTAGCACCTTTATTTTCTGTTTCCTTCCATTGGAGACTAACCTTTTGCTTCCTTCTTGGTTTCTGTATGGTAACATAATACTATGTGACATCTCACTTGCCTTACTATTATGCAGGAAATAACTGGGAATGTTTCATTGCATGCTAATGGATTTCTCATTTCACTATAAACCTATAAACTGTGTGTGTGTGTGTGTGTGCATGTTATGCACTAATTGAATATTTCAATAATGTGACTTCTGTTAATCCTCTGGTTTTAAACATGCAAAACAACAAAAAAAGCAAAACTGATGTGGGGGTACGTGAATTCTGTAGATTTTATTCCATAGATTCCATAGATGTTATTCCATAGTTTTCAATACACTTAGCGAAACTTAACAGCTTTCAACAGGAGAATAACTCAGTGGATTTAATGCTTCATATTCCTAGAAATCTCACACCTGTCAATTGGGAAATCTTCAAATTACTTTTTTTTTTTTGGTTGAAAATCAGTGACATTACTGAACTGCTCTCCATCCAGGGCAGAGTTATATAAATAAACTCCAGCTCAGATTCAGCGACTCAGTGTTTCTCTCCCAGGTGGCTCCACCCATCGCACCCCCATCAGCACAGCAGAAGCAGGAGGAGCATGGTGGAGATCCTGCAGGAGATGGTCTGTGTGGAGCTTCCTTTAGCACTGGGAGAACAATGTACCTGCAGGCAGCACAGACTCCTTAATCGATGGAGGAACAGAGCCCAGTGGGGTGGAGACCGTGAGCACTGGGGAGTCTCCATCTCTGCTGCTGCCTTCATCTACATTCACACACACACAGTGGGAGGCTCCTTACACCTCCACCCAACCTGGAGCTCCAACTGCAGCAGCCTACCCCCTGAAGTGCTGCTGGGGATTAGTGTGGGGGTATCAGTGTCTGTTACTTTGTACATGGTTCACAGAGCAGTTTGCTTTTGTCCATATTCTTTATGCGTCTAATGTTAGACAGCACATGTAAACTCTGCGTGATACCCACAGTGTGAATGTTACAGTCTTACATGTTATAATGAGTGTGTTTACATACACTTAATAATCCAATTAGGCTTGTGATCTTGCAAAAACCAAGAAATAAAAAATAAATAAATAATAATAATCAGAGTAAGGTAATACATGCGCTGAGAAATGGGATTACGGAGCTAAAATCCAGATCTCTTCATCGGAGATTAATCTGATTGTGAATCTGATTTCTGGGCTATGCTTCGTTCTATAGAATCAGAGTATGCTGTTTAATGACAACTCAATCTCATTACTGGATATTATTATAGAATAATCTCATTACTGGAGAAATCTGGCTATGATCGGATTATTATGTGCGTGTAAATACACTCCCGCAGATCCTGGGATTGGTGTCTTTTCTCCACAACACTGATACCTGCTGGGATTAGCTGGTACTTCCCTGCATCTTTGCTTCTCCTCGCTAGTGTGACTGTAGTCAAAATCTGCTTGGACAGAAACTAAGTGACTTCCTACTAAGACCATTTGACTTATTGTGAAAAATGAGTTGAAATACACAAGCTAAAAATATTTTCTGTTAAATGTCCAAAATTAGATTGTTATTTTGTGTTAATGGGATCTATTCATAAGACAAACTACTGGGAGGCTTCACATTACAATAAGGTGTGTTAACTAGCTGGGGTAGCTAACTAAAGCTGGTAAGAGTGTGAGTGGGAATAAGTCTGAATGTGTGTGTGTGTGTGTCAGTTTGAGTGTACTGCATGTGTGTGTGTGTGTGTGTGTGTGTGTGTGTGTGTGAGAGAGAGAGACACACACACACACACACACACACACACACATCAGTGAGTGGGTTGTATATATACACACATTCCCTCTCTCTCTCATACACACACACACACACACACCTATCTAGTTATCTCACACACATGTTCATAAACACACACTCATGCATGCATGAATGCATGATATCAAACACTAATATACCAAGGTATATGCACTAACACACAATCTCATCCTGGCACACATACACCCACTTACATGCACAAAGCTTACAACTCCCACAATGAAAAGAGTCAGACCTTTTGTACATGAAAAACAAATCAGCAAAACAGCATAAAGAAACCTACAGTGGATGAATGATTAAGAATGTGCGGTTGAGAATGAGAACGTGTGTAAGATAAGATCTGAAGCCAGAACTGCACTGCGGTTTGCAGTTAAACAGACTGAGATTGATGTATTATATAATAAGAATGCCATTTCATGCAAACACACACACACAATCTCATACAAATGTTAATACTAATCTGTAACTCCAGTGCATCTTTTGAACTGTTTAACACTTGTTGAGTTACAAGTCATTTCCATCCTAGATAATTCAGCCTCCATAAACTGCATCACAGCTTCATCTCATGCTCTTTCTGGTACTAATGGACACTTGTGAGATCTCCACACTCCATTTGTGAGTCTGTACATTTTATCCTGTTTCAGCTACACATTCTCTTTTCTACCTTCCACAAAGTTTGCACTGAGTTTACATGGTTCCAGTATTAAAGTATTTAAAATATTATCATCAACATGGTGCCTGTCCCCCGTGTGTGGGCTCTCTCGGGAATCAAAACTAGCAAGAGATTCACACCAAGCTGCATCTGTATATTCTCTCACCTTTCAATTCCTTTTTCTCTTTTCTACTTTCCTAAAGTTGGTGTTGAATTTCCGTGGTTAGAGTGTTGAAGTATAAATATCTTACTGGTTCAGTGATGAGAACTGGGTACCAGAATATATTGTCTGTCCCTGTGTGGACACTGTATAGCCTAAACACATAGCAAAGATGGTAGAAACACTTAATAAAAAGAGAAGGCCCCCACCCGCTTTATCAGATGTGTTGTGACTGAGAACACAGGACGTTTCGAGCCTTCAGCACAAAGTGTTAATGTGTCACAGTCCTGGGACTGCACTAAGATCAGTTCCAGCTCTAATTTGGGCCTTTCTGCTCTGTTCAACTTCTTTTACTTTTACTCCCTTTAAGGAAGATCTGTAAATCAGTCTCTGCATCATCCTGGAGGATTCTGAAGTGTTTAAGGACAATATTAACCACTGTTTGATTCGTAAGATGAACATTAAATTAACTCTTGTTGTGCTAACAGGAGATTGTTTATAGGTCAGTGCACCCTTTCCCTGAACAGGTAAAACACTAACAAAGGGATTCTCTATGACATGTCTAGGAAATCCACACTTCTGAAAATATTCACACATTTCCATGCTTTTTTGGAGGATGTCTTCATCTTTCTGCAAATATGCATAAGATGTAAGAGAGGTTTTGCAGGCCTTGGAACGTGAAGAGTTTAATTGCAAATAGGAATCCTATAAATCAGAATACAAGGAAAACATAGAAGCTTACGCATACACTTTAGTTACATATGGTCACTGTAAGGTTACTGTTACATCATTTTAAAAAGGCTGTATAAATGTTTTCTAAGTGGGCTTTTCACAGTAGTATATAATGTTCTACTGCCTTCAACAGAAATCAAATTAGTCAATAACCCCAAGTAGGTGAGGAAACACTAACACCTTGTGACATTGATCTGTATGTACATAAATGTAACATACTGTGTTCACATGGAATCCAATGCATCCTCTTCATTCATTATTCATCGGAACATATTTATTTATTCATTAATCTGCATCTGTTTCCTTGTTCTGTGTATTTTATGCATCTCTCCTTGGCCACGGGCAGAGCAGTCACAAAAAGCATTTCACTGCCATTTATACTTTGAATGTGACAAACTTTGAACTTTGCATTAATTGAATTGGACTTAAATCATCCTGCAGAAGAAGTACTTTTATGGCATAAGGCCAAACTGCTATATTATATAATATAACTGCAAAATATTACACTACACAAATGACTATACAAACTAGTACAAAGGTTTGAGCATAAAACTATTCACAGTCTTGACTATAATTCCATTGAGTTCATACTCAGTGAATGAACTGAATTATCTAAATGTATATGTCTAACATTACTTTAAATTTACTTTACTTGTTTGGTGGATGCACACAAATAACAAATGAACAAACATCTGGTGTGTGTAGAGCCTTTTAACTACCACAGTGATTCTGACCAAAAAAAAAGGTTAAACTGGAAAAGGGAGGAGGATTCACATTATGATGTCAGTCGCATGACTATTTTAACCAATCAAAATAATGTTCTTTTTAACACACTTATTCAGAGAGAGGAAGTACTTTGTTACAGAATATTCATGACCAATTCTTTCTAAGGAGACTGTTAACGAAGTGTGACTTGAATGGTTTATGTGTATGTAACTGGGAAAAGATCTGAACACAGTAAGAGTATTGAGCTGTTTTTTCCTTTTTCTGAAGTGAATCAGCTCTATTAGTGTAGGTTAAACACTGAAAAGGTCTGATAATTACAGATCAGACAAAAAGGTATTTATATCATTTATTTTATATTTTAAATGTATATTTTTAATTCCCATGAGTTCAGCTGGTGATTCCTTCCATCTTGACTTGGTTGGTTTGGTCCTGCTCTTCAACTTACTGCTCCTGCTGTGGTGCTACAAAACAAAGGTCTGATATCAGCAGTTAATTAATGCAGAATTTAATACTTGTGGGATATACAATGTGATTATTTACCACTTTTCCTTTATTTCCAGGTTCCCCAGGTGCAGAATGTCTGTCACCCCACTGGTAATCAGTCAGACCCAGACAGAGTCAGGAGGTGAGGGGTGTCAGTCAGGATACACATCACTGCACACTGCTCAGGCAATGAGCCACTAACTACTTTCCTTAACATCAGTTAACTTAAAGCTTTATCCTCACTAATAAGTCAGTTTATATAATCATATAATTTGTTTCACATTTACACTGTATCTAATAATCTTGCAGTTCGGCATGTACAAAATTATTTTCTTGTAAACCTAGGAACTGCCCACACATATGACAGTGCTGGCCAAGCAGATAGGAATGAGACAAGTAACTTTAATTTCATTTCCTACTTACTGTAGATACAAACCCAGTGAGTAGGTCATGAAACACAACAAAAAAAGCAGGAATAAAAAGGTACATTCACTTCACATACACAAAATCAGCAGGTAACAAGCAGGGTTTGTGGTACATGTAGATCACCCTCACCAGGGGTCAATTCGCATCTCACACACACAAAATCAGCTGGTTATACACCAAGTATGTGGGACATTCAAGCAAATACTGTATAACACTCACTCTGCATTTACTCATCTAAACCCACATGTTTCATCACCTCCTGTATCATAATCCCAAAATCAGGCAGGACTGTTACAGTCCAGGACTCACAGGATATTATCTCCCTGATTCAGTCAGAGGGAGATTCTGTATTCTGAGGTTCCGTATAACTACTCACTGGAGAATGCAGCCTACTGTACATCACTGCATCGTACATATCAGTAACATTGTTGGCTGATGTGTTATAAAGCTGAAGGTTAGTGAGCGGTTACAACTGTGTTTGCTTTGGTTTTTGTTCTGTTACTGTAGGTACTGGACCTACTGAAGACACATATGCTGAGACTGAAATGAAACCTAAACTGAATGCAAAGGAAAAAACAAGGCACAGTAAAAGGAGAGGCTTTACTGACCCCTAGTGGCAAACAAAGATACCAATCACTTAGAGACTAAGTTTGGATTCAATGCTCAGCAATGTTGTATTCTTTGTTATCCATTGTGTTCAGGTCATGTTCTACTTGAACATGTTCATTTGGAGGATTGTAGTTCTTCCTGTAGTCTAATTCAGACTCTTTTGCCCACTACTAGAAATTACCAGTGTGGGGGAAGACACTGTGCACTGAGCTGAGGCAGGACATACAAAAGGTCAGAGCTCCAAGATTTATTCAGTGACCTTGAGCAGTGTACTGAGTGACAACTGGACACAAAGGACCAAAGGAATACTATAACTGGTCATAAGAAGGGCTCACATACTTCAGAGCCAGCCAACAATGAAACATAGGTGAACCTGTAACATGGGCTCAAACCCAGGTCAGATAAGTGATGACACCAACAGCCTACTGGATGAGGAACCATGCTCTAATGATGGTGGGCCTGTGTGTGAAACAATTAGATCATAGAACAGGTAAAACAAGAAAAGTAAATAACCAAAAGGTGGGACATGAACCCTGGCCACTTTGTTTCAAGGTGAAGAAATACCCGCTAGACTGCTGAATCTATAAAGCAACCAGCACGTATATCGCCCCTCAAAGGAATGGAGGATGACTAAACTAGAGGCAGAAATCTAAACGCCACGCCAAGCATGGGAAAAGGGAGAACAGCAGGGGTGCCCTGGGGAAAACCAAACTAAAACTTCCCAAACAAAACCAGAAAACAGGGAGGAACTGTAATGGCTAAGGGGAGCCTTGGAAGGGAGAGAGATTAGAGGGGGAAAACTGGAGATGGGAGGGGACGTGTAAAAACACAGACATCCTCACAGCACAGAAGTGAGGTGTAGCACAAGGGCTCACAGACCTCAATACCTGATGTTACCAGCTAGGTACTTGGCTCAGAACTTTGGCAAAGACCCAGCACTGAGTGACTGGCTCACTGGGCTTATATAGGCCTAGCACAACTGTTGGGCGTTAAGCCTGATTAGTGGCGTGCCTGACTCAAGGCCTCCCTCTGGTGGCCGGAGGGGGCCTCGGCCTGGCACTGACCCATACAAGATCATTTTATAAAGTGCTTACTGATCTCCACTACATTCATTATTGCCAAAATCGGCTTCTATGGTTGAAGTAATTTTAATAAGCATGAGCAAAAAAAGGTTAAAGTGAATAACAATGCAAAGTGACTTGTGCTTAGGATTATAATAATTCATAAAACACCATAAAACATGTAAGATCCATTCAATGTTTATGTGTTTGCACAGAATTAAACAAACCAGCTTTGTTAGATGTAGGACAGGCAGTGTGTAGCTGAACTGAAAATGATTATTTGTAGATTAAAAAAATTCTGATCCTAATTAATATTTTCTAAATTGAGGAAGATCAGACTGCACAGGCAGAAGACTGAGAGGGAACAGCAGTTCATTCTCTTGTATTACTCATTACAAACTTCAACAACAGCAGGACTTTAAACCCTTTTATCCAAGAGATCATTCATTTATTTAGTAAAAACACATTTTAAATTAGAAGAGAACCATGACAAAACAAAATAGAACCATGACAAATCAGCAAAAAATTAAGCATATAGAACCTTACTTTGGCCACCGGGTGTTATCAAGTCGGAACCACTGTCTGTGTGTGTGATGATGGCTGGGTTGAGCTGCACTGCTGATAGTAAACCTGAGTGTTCTCTCCTTAGTTTATGAACACCATGTACACCATGTAGACTCTCCACTGGTGTTCCACAAGGCTCAGTATTGGGCCCCCTTCTCTTCTCTTTGTATACTCGTTCTCTTGGTGATGTAATATCTTCTCATGGTTTCTCCTACCACTGCTATGCTGATGACACTCAATTATTTCTTTCTTTTCCACCCTCTGACATGCAGGTCTCCAGACGTATCTCAGCATGCTTGACTGACATCACGTCATGGATGACAGCCCACCACTTGAAGCTCAACCCCAGTAAAACTGAACTTCGGTTCATCCCAGGTACTCCCAACCCTTATCAGGACCTCATAGTTTCCTTCAAGATCTCCCTGGTATCACCATCCAAAGCTGCCCGTAGCCTGGGCATAACTTTGGACAACCAGTTGTCATTCTCAACTCATGTTTCTAATCTAACCCGGTCTTACAGATTCCTCCTTTGTAACATACGAAGGATTCAACCCTTTCTTTCGCAGGAAGCTACCCAGGTGCTTGTGCAGTCTCTTGTGATCTCAAAGCTAGACTACTGCAACTCGCTACTTGCTGGTTTTCCTCTAAGAGCCATCAACCCTCTACAACTTGTCAAGAATGCAGCAGCATGACTGGTCTTCAATCTTCCGAAGTTCACACGTTACTCCGCTGCTGCACTCCCTTTATTGGCTTCCAGTAGCTGCACACATCAGATTTCAAACCTTGATGCTTGCCTACAAAGTGAAAAATGGACCAGCCCCTTCATACATGAGGTCAATGGTCAAAGCCCGATCCGTACTTCGAACCTCAAGTACGGCTCGGCTTGAAATACCTTGCTTCAGGTCGCATGGACGACAAGCACTGAGACTATTTTCTGTCCTGGCTCCAAGATGGTGGAATGAACTCCCACTTGCTGTCCAGACAGCAGAGTCCCTTGCAGTCTTCAAACACAGACTGAAGAACCATCTATTTGCAGAATATTTAAAGGATAACAGACACTGCTCCCATATTGACTGACTAAATTAATACTTATTGTAGGGTATTGTTTATGTTGTTTAACAAACTCTAGCACTTATTGTTTATAGCACTTATCATTGTTTAAGATAGAATTTATGTATTTTGTACTTCTAGGCATCAGCATTCATCCCTGTATTCTATAGTGTTCTAGTTCATTGGTATGTTTAATTCTAACCTACTATACTGTACTTGGATATATTCTATGAGTAAATGACAAAGCACTTTTGTAAGTCGCTCTGGATAAGAGTGTCTGCTAAATGCCGTAAAAAAGTAAACGTAAGTAGTATTGAAGAATTACATTTGAGTTGTCTTTTTCTTATTAAGAGAGGTTATTTTCTTGTTTATCTTTGAACTCGTACAAACAATCTACTCACCAATAACTCTCCAAAGTTTTATCTTAACACCTCAAACTGAACCGAGCTCAGGAGTAATAGAGAAGGCATTAACTGAGTACAGCTCTGGGGCTTTCAAACATCTTGGGTTCATGACTGTTTATTTTCTTTGTTCTAAAACTAGATGTGGTTAGATTTTTGCTTAATCTACCATAACACCCTTTAAAAGTTACATGGTCGTTTTAAATATGCAGAATAAATAACTGATAAATGTACAATAATAACATCAAATTTTATATATATATATATATATATATATTTTTTTTTTTTTTTTTTTTTTTTCTTCATCAAACTAGTTTATGAAAGATCACTAAACAGAAGATAATTTTTCCAATAAAATAAAAAAAACACAAAATC
>NC_137517.1:14507500-14540000 GCF_041902795.1 Electrophorus electricus | reverse complement strand
CTGTTTCATGTTTCTGTTATTTCGCTGGCTGCACTTGAGAGGGTGGCACACAGCCTTCCATGCTGAGCAACCTGCAAGTCTTAAGAGCAAATTTCTCAATTGTGTGCATCTCCACATTCATACTATGAACTACCCATAATTCCACACCCATACTAGTAACTGAGTTACAATGCATGCAGTAGAAGATGGCACTGATGCTGTTGATGCAGAAATGTAAATAGTCCAAACAAAGTGGTTTTTAAAGTGTGGTATGCCAGACCTTGGAAAATTGCTGCATGGCTAATAGATTATATTTGGTCTAAAAATTGGCTACCAATTTACTGCAGAATTGATTTTTAAGAACCTCCAATTGCACATAAATCACTGAATAGCTTAGGAACAAAATACATCTCTGTACAAACCCAATAGGTCACATTATATTTTTGTTTGGACTGACTTACAATGTCCTTTCATCCCTGCAAAACCTTGGAGAGGGTGTAGGTGAAAATCCTAGTTGTAAATTATGAATGGAGGTTGGCACACTGAAGGTTAGTTTGTTACACAGACAATAAACATATAGATTAGAGCATTAGCATGTTTACTTGGTAATAAGCTCTTAGAAGTAACATTTTATCTAGCAGTGATACGAATAAAGCAGTTAGGTTTGTGCATGAGAGGCCGAAGACTGGAGAGTGGAAACGGGCTATAAATATTAGTAGATGTGATGACTTGAAGCGTGAGATTGAAAAATGTTAGCAGATGTAGGTAAAAAACTACAGGTCCTACAGTGTATTGCTTTAACTATGCTGAGGCCGGACATGGTATGGCACTCCAAAAGTAAACTGATAATTTATTTTATACAATTAACAATCCAATCTGAGGCTTCAGTTGGTAAAGCTTTTGAGAGGAAGAAGCTGAAGCACACAGATCTGGTGGCTGAGGTGAGAGAATGTGCGGTGGCAGGCACATGTAAGTCTAGTACGGATAGGTGTTAGGAGATTTGCAGCAAAGTGTACTGCATCATTGCTTCTGCAGTTTAGCTTTAGAAGCCACAAAGATGGACTTATCAGGAGTACCTAAAAGGGCTAGTCTGTGGTTGTGGATGAGGACAGCACAGACTAACTGGGGAAATGCATTATAATGGTGGAATGGCTGAGGTGTTTAGGGTTTTAGGTACATGGAGGACTGGGTAAGTAAGTGGGTTGCTATGTTGTGCCATTGTTTAATATGGTAGGTCCAGATGGAACCAGTGGCACTGAACATGCTTTAATGGTGCCAGTAGGGCTGGTACAGCCTTAGTTCCCAGGGAGGTGAGTTTGGATATGTAGTATTCGGGAATGCTTTGTGGTGTAGTAGGTAAAATCCACGTGAAACGGTTGGCACTGAGTGTGCATTATGGTCTCAGTGGGGCTATAGGTACAGCCTTAGTCACTGGGGAGGCTAATATAGATTTTAAAGTTTAGGGTTAGTAACTGACAGCATGGCGGCCGTGCAGTTGAATTTGTTATTGGCATAGTGCGTAAAGTCCATATGGAACTGGTGGTACTGACCATGCATTAACAGTGTCAGTGGGCCTGGATACAGCCTTAGTCAGCAGGGAGGCCTGTTTGGGTTTACGTTTAAATATGGATGTTTTGAAAGTGACCTTGGAGAAGGGTGGGGCTGGGGTGCCAGACCTCACTGTTGAGCCTTCTGGAGGTGTTGTGGGTTTAATTCAATGAAGCACTGACAAAGAGAAGTGACTATATTATAACTCCTGTTAAGAGCTCGTGACATTGTGGATTCTGGTATGAAGTGAGTGGGCTGGGCATTGAAATCCAGACTGGAGGGCTTGGCATCTGGGTAAAAGGCTTCAGTCTTGGTGCTCTTAGACCCCATTTGATAGTTCATGAAATTGAAATGGGTAAAGAAGACCAACCAGTTTGCCTGCCCGAAATTCAGACGTTTGGAGATTTGAAGGTTTTAATGCTCTATTATGACTACAAACAGAAACTGAGCACCCTCCAGCCAATGCAGCCATTCCTTGAATGCTGAATGTTTAATCACTAACAGATCACTGTTCCTTTTGCAATCATTTCTCTCTGCCAGGAGAGCTTCTTGGAATAGTATACCACAGACCTGAGCTAGGGGCTAGGGGTTGAGCCTTGAAACCAATGGCCATGATTAACATCCTGTGAAAGTTAGCGAATCTTAGACGGTGCTGAAGGTCCCATCACATCTGGGGTCTGGGCCACTGGGTCATCTCCTTCATCTTGCTAGTTTGCATACACATGCTGTTCTCATTGATGGTATAGCCTAGGCAGCTGACTTCACACAGGGTGATTTGCAAGAGAGTGCAGAGGACCTGGAGTATGTCAGAGACTTGTTGGTATAGGGAGGAGGAATATAAGAAGATGTCATTGATACAGGTAGCGACAGATCAGGGAAATGGCTCCTCTGGGCTCCTTTGGGGTAAATAGGTTGGGGTTTGATGAACATATGGGTACATGTGAGTATAATAATAAGTAGGTGACTCTGAAACATGATTCGTGGTAATGTGAATAAGGTCTTATCTGGGTGTCAACTGGGGTGTGACAGTAAGTTAGAAAGCATTTTCTGGGAATGAATAAAGACATCTTGGCACAATAGAACATATAGAAGTAACCGTGTGCAAACAAAAATGTGTTTTGTCAATCACTGTCTACTTATTACCATTCAACTTAAAATGTTATATTTACTGAAGAAAGATAACTGTGAATAAGAAAAAAAAAGTCAGTGTCTGCAAACACGTTGGTCTCATTGATGATGTAGCCTATCTAGCTGTCAGTATAGCTTACAGTATAGGCTGTTTCTCATCACAACTTGGATGACCTGACATAAATGATGGAAAAGATGAAGATGTCATTGATATAGGCAATGACAGATCTACCCAGAAACTCCTGGAGGACCACATTAATGAACACCTGGAAAGTGGAAGGTGCTGTAGATTGGACAAACAGCAGAACAACCTGCTCATAGCAGCCAGAAGCCATGCTGAATGCAATTTTCTACACATTAACTTCTTTCACCTTAATCAGGTTGTAGGCACTGCCTACATCTAATCTAATGTGTAGTACTTGGCGTTTCTATGCTACTTCCAGGAAGTTTTTGCTGAGCAATCTGAACATGTAAACACAGAGAAACATAACTGTATTTTTTGGTAATTAGTAGTCAATAAAATGCAATGATTTACAATATTTATATAGCACACTGACAGGTATGTAGATACAGCAATATGGTCTTTTCAGGTAAACTTTGTTATTATTTGAGGATTATTGTGAACAGCTACATGGCTCTGCTCATCAGCAAGCAACAATGAAGAAAATTCTGCTTCACCACTTGACAATGTCACACAAGTGATGTCAATAAAATGTAAAATGTATAGCGCAGTCAACTCACTTTACTGAATGGCTAGAGAAAGTATATATAATTTCATTACTGTAACAAGATGGTTGGGTGTTGGATCTGAGCATAAACTGCTCTCTGGGGGGAGCCGTTGAGGTTATGGAGTAGAGGTAGTATGTGGATGGAGAAAAATCTGTAAATTTTAGACATAATCATGTCAATAGCACAGTCCGATTTTCATGGCAATGTTTTATCTGACCCAAGTTTAGCCTTATTAAACATTAAATATTAGACAAATTATGTGGGCATGTGAGCACTTCCTGTATACAACTGCAAGTGTACTTTCTTAGTCAACTTGGTTTGATATAATTTCTTTGGTAAACCTTTGGTGTAAATGTGCTCATTAGTATAAATTTTCCAAGCACAACAGACTCCTCAGAGAATGCAGACTGAATGAACTGATTTAATCCCCTAATCCAGTATTCCTCACTCCCAGTACTGAATGAACTGATTTAATCCCCTAATCCAGTATTCCTCACTCCCAGTACTGGGTGAATTGATTTAATCCCCTAATCCAGTGTTCCTCACTCCCAGTACTGGGTGAATTGATTTAACCCCATAATCCAGTGTTCCTCGCTCCCAGTACTGGATGAATTGATTTAACCCCATAATCCAGTGTTCCTCACTCCCAGTACTGGATGAATTGATTTAACCCCCTAATCCAGTGTTCCTCGCTCCCAGTACTGGATGAATTGATTTAATCCCCTAATCCAGTGTTCCTCACTCCCAGTACTGGATGAATTGATTTAATCCCCTAATTCAGTGTTCCTCACTCACAGAGCTTGCACTGCACAGTTTAGTGTTTTCCTGCACCACCACCTGATGCAACTCATGAAGGGCTTCATAATGATCTGAGTGAGTTTGATCAGGTGGGACTGGGAGTGAGGAACACTGTCCTCAACCAGGAGACCACCACTAGACCACTATCATTAGAAACCCTCTCCTTTTGAAGAATGTTGCACTGAATTGTCACTGTTCAGGACACACAACTGGTTGAGGTTTATGTCTCCTATATCATTGTTACCTGAGCTCAGTCTCCCCCTCCAAATTCTACTGGAATGTCCATTGACTGGTCACTCTTGATGGACACACATCTGGGTTCAGGTGAGTCTGACCTCTTACCTCTTGTTCCTCCCAGGTTCCGTGTTCCATGTTTTGGCCTGTCTTGTGTTTTCTTGTTCCGTTCCATGGTTTCGTTTTCTCCTCCCCTCATTTAATTTTACACACCTGTCGACTCGTTTCTAGTATTAAGTTCATGTATTTAAACCCTGTCTGGATCCCACTGTTTTGTCTGTTCATTGTTAGGCTGTTCATTTATGATTGAATGGTTGCGTTTATGTGATAATGTTTTGGTTTGTACTCCATGTATTCTAGCCTTTGTGTTTCTTAGCCCTGAGTTTTCCCTAGTCTTTCTTATAGGCTGCTTCCCCTGTTTGCCTCCGTGTGTTTGTTTTGTCAATCATATATCCCTGTACTCTCTGTGTTGGCTCTTTGACCCTGGACCGTTCTTATGACACTGATTTTGGATTTGCCCATTATAAATTTCGCTCCTCTCCACACATGGGTCTGCCTCCTTACCGCTCAACCTTACACTAAATGGAATAATAGTTGTTCTGTCTAAGTATTCTTTAGGTTTCACTTTATTGTGATGTTCCCTATAGATTATCTATAAATGCACAAATTATTAAACTACTGGTTTAAACTCAAATGATCCAAGGGTTAAGGTTACATTTAGAAATGTGTGAACAATTATTAGGCAAGAGAGTATTTTGACCATGTCAATTTTTATGCACATTTTCCAACTCCAAGCGGTATAAACTTGAATGCTTATTGGATTTAAGCATATCAGGTAATGTGTATTTATGTAATGAGGGAGGGCGTGGCCTAAGGAGATCAACATCTTATATCAAGGTGTGCATAATTATTAGGCAGCTTCTTTTCCTCAGGCAAAATGGGCCAAAAAAGAGATTTAACTGACTCTGAAAAATTATAAAAATTATTTCGGAGGGATGTAGCACTCTTAAAGTTGCTAAGATTTTGGGGTGTGATCACAGAACCATCAAACCTTTGGTTGCAAATAGTCAACAGTGTCGCAAGAAACATGCTGAGAAAAAAAGGCATAAATTAACTTCCAAAGATTTGAGAAGAATCAAACGTGAAGTGACCAGGAACCCATTATCCTCCAGTGTTTTCATATTCTAGACGGCAACCTACCTGGAGTGCCCAGAAGTACAAGGTGTTCAGCACTTGGACAGTGTTCCGACATGGCCAAGGTAAGGAAGGCTGAAACCTGACCACCACTGAACCACACACCTAAGGTGAAACGTGAGACTGGGCCAAGAAATACTTGAAGACAGGTTTTTCAAAGGTTTTATGGACTGATGAGATGAGAGTGACTCTTGACTGATGTGAGGGAAAATGCTTAATGCTTGCTTAAAGGAGGAAGTAAGGAATATGTGACCTTTATGTGACCTTTGTCCCCATCTTGACCAGTCTGCAAGAAAGGCGAATAGAGAAGTGATGGAGTATGACAGTTATCGCTTAACTGTTGCTGGGCAGGGGTGCAGCAGCAGGGAGTAACAACTTGTTTTTAGCAGGAGAGAATGTTCAAGGACGGTTGAGAGGTCTGGCACCTGGAGTCACGAGATTACCTCATGAGAGAACAACGGGGAATGGTGGGGGTATATGAACTCATGTGAGAGAGACGTTTGAGGCTTCTCTCCCTCGGTGCATAAGGGACAGAACCAATAAAACTCACCCATCTGCACATCTGACTTGAGTCCAATTGATTTTTCCTCCACAACTGACCAGATGGATGGGCCCGTGGCTGGATCAGTAATGGGCACAGAGCTCCACTTCAACTCAGACGACAGCAAGGTGGAGGTGGGGTACTGCTATGCGCTGGTATTATTAAACATGAGCTAGTTGGACCTTTTTGGGTTGAAGATGGACTCAAAATCAACTCTCACACCTACTGCCAAGGACAATGCTCCATCGCATGCATCAAAGTACTCCACTGCGTGGCTAGCCTCTAAAGGCCTTAAAGATGAAAGAATAATGACATGGCTCCCTTCCTCACCTGATCTAAACCCTATTGAGAACTTGTGGGCTCTTCTTAAAAGGTACTGATATGAGCTGATATTATTAAAGGTGAGTTGGACCTTTTTTGGGTTGAAGATGGACACAAAATCAACTCCCAAACCTACTGTCAGTTTTTAGAAGACACTTTCTTCAAGCAGTGGTACAGGAAAAAGTTTGCATCTTTCAAGAAGAGAGATCATGATTTTTAGACAGGACAATGTGCCATCGCATGCACTGAAGTACTTCTTATCATAGCATAATGACATGGCCCCCTTCCTCACATCCCGTCAACCCTAATGAGATCTTGAGGCTTTTCTTAAACAGGAGATTGATGGTGAAGGAAAACAGTCCAGCTCTCTGAACAGTGTCTGGGAGACTTTGGTTGCTACTGCACAAAAAGCTGATTGGTTGAGCGTCAACAGATTAAGAAACTGACAGACTCCATGAATGGAAGGCATATGACTGTTATTGAAAATAAAGATCACTTTTTTTTAAAAAAATGTCATAAATGTTTATTTGTAAATTTTGAGTTGCTTGTTTATTATTCTCACTTAACAGATGAAACTAAACAAGTGAGATGGAAAATTTCCATTTTTCTTTTAATTGTATAATAATTCTGCACACTAATAGTTGCAATGTGTGCAATAATTGTGCACACATTGATATTCTAAGAAAGCCAAACCTCACTTTCTGAAATATTCAGGTTTGAGGTTTATTAACATTTTGGATTAAACAAGAGCACTGCAGTTCTTCAGTAATAAAATGAATCCTCAAAAATACAACTTGCTGAATAATTGCACACAGTTTAGGTGTTGAGTTGAAGTTAAGGTTAGGGTTATGGTTAGGTTTAGGGTTAGATTTTTAAGCACCGGTTGTATTTCAGTTACAAGTAATTGATATTCAAATGAATGGTAGTTAAAGATAGATGAATCTTCTACAAAGCATCTACAGAGACCCATCATAATAAAGTGTTATACTTCGTTTAACTGATTGTACTCCCTCTGTAAGATGTCTGTAACAGCCCATCTTCTAATCATTCCCCAGATCCAGTGGTTGCTGGCTCCCTGGTGAGCCTTGTGTGTGCTTTCCTTTTTGGTTTGTTTATCAAGCTTTTTAGCTGCCCTGTACTCCTATATTTGTTGATGTGTTGGTGGCTTACACACTTTTATGCCAGTCCCCTGTTTGAGAACCTATGCTCGAATCCAGCTTGGAGTCACTCACCCTGTTGCATTAATAAATTGAGAAATGCACAGATGCTCTCTGGGTTTTGTCTCTAAGCTGTTTGTTTCTCTATTCCCTAAATTCTTCTTGTTCTGTGAGAGATACTGATCGCTCCTACAGAACTTCACCAAAGTCTGTAACCATGAGGATAGAAATATGACCTACACATGCCACTGGACATCGGTCTTGGGCTGGAAATCAGTCTCCTTTATACACAAATTTAACCAATGTATAAATGATAAAAAATCTATTATTAAAAATAAATATTAGGGGAATTTATTTATTTATTTATTTTTTTTGTTAAATAGTACCCCTGCTGAGAACTTTTTACTTTGGTAGCCTTTGTCTTTTCCTTTGTGACAGCAAAGCAGGAAATAGTGTAATTAATCTCCTGCAAGGTTTTTGTTTATGCTATCAAAAGTATCTGTACGTGATGAAGGATACTGTACAGATCCCAGATACATTTGTTATGAGCATTTGTATTTTGTGTTTATTACTTTGTCTTAGCTAAGCCTCTATTTTCTGTTTCTGTTTTCTGTCATACTAAACCATATAAGGAGAACGCAAAACCTCAGCTATGCAAGATTTGTAATTTGCAGTCTGCATAACTTCAAATTGTTTATTTTTACAATGTAATGTTAGGCTGGCTGGTAGCACAAAGGTTTCATAAGCAGTGGACCATTCTACTCAATAGTCTTCTTCAATCAGCTTGTACTGATTCATAGTGATGAGCATGCTTTAGCTCTGATGGCATTACGTATGCTGTATGTTTATTCTTGTTTTCTTATTTGCATGGCTCAATAAAGCACAGGAGCTGAATGCTACATCCTGATTCCCATGTATTTGCTTGAAGGGAGTTTGGCTTACTGTGGAAATGTGTATGCTTATACACATAAGCATATGAACAGTATAGGAAAACTGATTAGGAAATAGAACAGTCTGAAAATCCTTATCATATAATTAAATGACGCATATGATTGCAGTGATACAAACTGTTACCACAAATGTGAACTGGTCCCACATAAATCTGAACCAGAAAGGAAGTAAATGATTTTGCTCTATATACATAAGTTCACACCAAAGGTTAACAGCAGATATAAGTGTTATTATTACCATGCTAATCACATATGGCTTAGACACAAACCATCAAAGCAAAATAACATCTTATTTATAACAGTGGGGCTACTTATTAAGATGGAACGTGAAAGTACCTCAGAAGGACTAAGGAGCTCTATTATTATTGCCTTTCTCCAATAACACCATCTGCTGGAGTTTCATTCCAAATTCTGATCATTCTGAATCTACAGCACGTCACGGAACACTCACCTCCCACAAGGCACGTGGTTTGGCCAGCCACGTGCAGTAGGAGGACCTTTGTTTGGGGTCATGCCTGCACACACCTGCACCTCGTTTGTTTGTGTATGTAAACCCACGTCAGGGTGTGCAGCGTCGTTGGTCATTGTTACTGTAACGTGTCAGTGTGATGTGTAAATGTTCAATGGTGATGTTAAACGTTATGTTTGTTCTTGTTACATGTATACGTGTTTATCATTTGTAGTTAATGTTGATCATTTCTCATTTGTATTTATCGTGTGTGATTCTTGTGAGTGCCGTTAGTGTTCTATGTTAAATGTTAACAAATGTACGTCCCAGACATTGGTGTCTGTGCGTCCTGCCCCTCGCCCTGTGGCACTCGGGCCACCGCACGTTACAGAATAACCAACAGCCACAGGACGCACGCTTCTGTGGCGAAAAACGGACTTCCTAGCGGGAGGTGCGTCAACACCCCCTGCACCGCTGCCTGGATCCCAGGATATTGGGGAGAGGACCGCGACCGTTGTCTGCGTCTTCTCCGGGGCCGGAGGGGAACACCCCCAGGAATTTCTTGGGGGTGGCTGAGGCGGTTGAGCCCGGGCCGAGGAGGACCGAGGGGCACCACAACGACCAGAAAGAGGGCGGTCGGGTGGAGCCAGCGGGATCTCCTGAGTCCCTTCCCCTCAGCGGACTTGCCAGCAAAACTGGAAGGGCCTGCCCAAAGCCTTGGAGGCAAACCGCCTCTGGGATGCTCTTAGAGTGGCGGGGAAAAGGAGGACTGTTTAGGGAGGTGGCATGTTTGGAACCGAGGGGGACATGCACCCTTGCGTGTCCGACTAGGCCACGGACACGTCAAGGCGTCTGCGGTGACGCCGGATGCTAAGTCACAGCGCCTTGTGTTTGTGTGTTGGCGCTATGGTGTGTTTGTGTTTACGCCTTTTTGTGTTTACAGGCGCAACGTTGTGTGGCGCGTACCAGACTGCCCCGAGAGAGGCAGGGAAGCTGCCTTTCTCCCTCTCTCAGCGAGGTCTCCCTTGCTGGTGGCACCTGGCCTGCCTGGTACTGGGTGGGCGCCGGGCACTGCCGTGCTGTTTGTGTGTACGTGTACACGGCGCCCGGAGGTTCACGTTCATTGGACGGACGCATCGGGAGCTGCGCCCCCGGGGGTTCTGTCATGGAACGCTCGCCTCCACCGAGTCACGTGGTTTGGCCCGCCACGTGCAGTGGGAGGACGGTTTTGTTTGTAACCACACCTGCACCTTGTTCGCCTAAATGTATATAAACCCGTGTCAAAGTGTGCAGGGTGTTGGTTATTGTAGGCGTAATGTGTGGATGTTTTGTTAATGTAAAACGTACTCTTGTACCTGTCTAACGTTAACCATTTAATGTTCCTCGTGTGTGAATTTTGTGAGCGCCGTTAGTGTTCTATGTTAATAAATGTACGTCCCAGTCAGTGGAGTCTGTGCGTCCTGACCACACGTTACAGCACAGACTCGCATACTCACTGTTTTCCTCTGAAATAGATTTATGTGTCTCTCATAAAATGATGATCCTGCTCAGTTGCTCTCACTCTGATCTGAACCTGTTTGTCCTGTTCAGTTTCTCATATGATTCTGTAGTAGGTGGAGACTCCAGATTCTGTGTATCTTCTGGCTCACTGCCACTGATGAATAAGTGTTAAAGAAAACACCCAGACAATTACAGTCACGTCCAACATACTGTACACATATGACCACCCAAGCAAAAAAATGGCTGATTTCCAACCTTTACCAAGTGGTGCAGGTAAACCTGCAAACACGCGCATTGATAAATAACGCAGAACACATTCAATTACAATAAGGGTCACAGGCCACTTCAACATCAGAAAGATGGAGGTTTTTGGTCTTTATTTACTGTAAATTCAAATTCCCCATGAATTTAAAAAGAAATGATAGTTGTTTTGCCTCACTCTATTCTTTTGGCTACAGTTCCCTGTTTTGGTTTGTCCTTTATTCTTTCATTATGTCCATATGCTCTTTATGTGCTCTCCTTTCCCATATGTTGCCACACCTCCTTGTTAGCTGTCTGTCTCCACTAACACCATCAACTGGAGCGTCAGTCCAAATTCTGATCATCCTGAATCTACAGCGTTAAATTCACATACCGCATTACTCTGAAAAAGAGTTTCGCATCGCTGCGCGGTTTCTCTCATCATTCCGCTGGAGGTGGAGACTCCAGCATTTATGATCATATTTTAACAGATCACTTACTGGATCAGCTCTAGTGGTTAATAAAACTGTTAAGGAAGGCCGCCAGACTAGTACAAGTACATTTATATATAACATGCAAAACTACTGGAAATAGTCTCAACATAGTGTACATTTGCTGACCTGAGAACGGTGTAGTTTTACATAACTAAGAAGATGAGCATCTATTTGAGTAGAACATGCAGGTCCCGGATCAGAGACAACTACTACTCTAAATTACAATAAAGAAACAGGCTGCCCAGAGTTGGTCACAGGCAAGAGTTTTTACAGTCTGTTCATGGATGAACTGATCAGATAACAACCACAAATGCAAAGTGCAGGGTTATTACAAAGAAGTAACAAAGAAAAACAAAGGAGGGAATTTTGAAATGGTTTGCTAGGGAATTAGTGCTATTATTTATACGAGTATAATGCAGTACACCTGAAACAGCAATTTGGTGTACTTTGTGTATTTAACCACAAGGTGGTTTCTATACAGTCTCTCCTTGCACTGAAAGGGTGAGACTGTTCCAAATATTAAAAACTAATGCTGCATGACAAACATTGACACCAGAGGACAACAGAGTAAGATTTCATAACAACTGTGTTTACAGTCACTTTCCTGCTGTGATACCAAGAGTGAAAGTACATAGTGAAAAGACAAAGTTGAACAAAACTGCCAACTCCCTGGGGTGAGAAGGACAGAACAACTAACAAAAGCCCCACACTTATGTTGTGGAATCTGTTGACATCAGATGTGGGGGAGGTATGTCGAGAGAATCATAAACTGCTTTCTCTCAGTTAGGCAAGAGGTGAACCAGTCCAGGTGAGAGCCATAAATGCGCCTCTCAGAGCCCTGACCGGAGGATGGAGTGACACACCGTTTTTAAGGCAGCGCTTAGATCAAGCAGAATGATGATACTAAGTGTTCTCCCATGTGGAGACAGGTGAGTGTCATTAATGATCTTAACCAGGGCATTTTCTATGCTATGGAAAGAATCAGACTCTACACCCAGAAAATCAGCATGAACAGTGTGTACGCATGCACACAAACACACACACACACACACACACACAAAAAAAAAAAAAATCTGTATCTCACTCATACAAACCCATGTCTCTCTCACACATTTACAAACCCATACACACCCTGCAAAGAGAAAGAGAAAAAATCCTCACACTTACATGCTTATCATTTACCCAACTACATGCCCACAGCTTTGCACTGTTGTAAAATGATCCCTCAATGTGAAAAAGAATTATGCCATATGAACATAAAAAATACAGATAAAGGTACCTTCAGCAAGCTGAAAATCCCAGTGAGTGTGTGTGTGTTCAACACATGTCTGTTTGTGTGTATGTATGATCTGTATCCACAGTAAGAAAGTGATGATGTCCCCCACTTGGTCTCCTGTTTACTGTGTGAATTCTCCAGTCCAGAAACCCCCCCCCGCGGCAAAAAAAAAATTCTATTAAAAATGTGTAACGGCCCGAGTGTAGCAGGGCGAGAAGCAGGGCGCACAGACTCCATCGACGTGCACAGGCATTTATTAACCAACGAAGAAGACAACGGCACTCACATATCATGTAAATGGTGAACATGGATGTGACTACGCGAAACACTGATGATGTGAACACGAACAATAACCAACAACACTGCACACACCAGCAGGGCTTGAAATACATACAGACGAACAACACTAAACCATGTGCAGGTGTGTGCTAACAACAAGGGCGTGGTTACAATCAAGACAATTACAATGATTCCCACTGCACGTGGCAGGCCAAACCACGTGACTAGTGGAGAGAGAAGCAGTCCGTGACGATATGTATGTTGTACACTCATGTTACCCAAGAAAAAGAAAATCTCAAATCAATAACTGAAAGCTAAAAATGACCAGGTTCACTCCTGAGTCCTGCACATTTCAGTCTGTCAGAGCTGAGAGCTGATGCCAGAACTGCAGAGCTTTTCTCTGTTAGATTACTGCTACAGACTAAGAGAGAAGTCATTAAACATTTGTGGTCAGAAGCTTACATACACTCATCATGGACATGATTGTCATGGCAATATTGGGCTTTCAATGATTTGTTTGAACTGTTCTTTTATCATGTCCATGATGAGTGTATATAAACCTCTGCTCACACATGTACATGTTTATGCATGAAATGTGCTATATAAATAGATTAAATCTGAAGTACTATATAAATGAGGTTAAATCTGAAGTTAATTCACTCATATGTCTTTCTCTTAACAACAATAGAAGCTCTGCAGAAGCAATAGCTTCTTAGCATCTGGAACCCTGTAGCGAGGAGTCATTCACAGCACTGGATATTCATCCAGCTGCATGGCATGCCATAACAGAGGCTTCAGAGTGTCATGGTACAGCCCTTCCCCCCAAACGTCTCCCTGTGTGTGTGTGTGTATGTGTGTGTGTGTGTGTGTGTGTGTGTGTGTGTGTGTTCGACCATATGGCCACGCTGTCCCTGTGTTTCACACCTGCTCCTTATTGTGTGTCATTAGTATGCATGTATATAAGTCTTGTGTCTGAGTATAGATGTAGTCGATGTTTAAACCCAGCCTGGGTTTATTGTGACACAATAAACGTTCGTTGTGCGACTCGTCCTCACATCCTGCTTTACCTCCTCGCATCACACAGAGCAGATTTTGCCATTGTGTTCTGGTTTCTATTCTAATTCAGATATGTGGGTGCCACTGTGTGGTTTCATGGTTCAGTGGGTTATTATTTTTAGAAATGATCAAAGGTGACCTGACCTTTCTGTTCCTGACACTCACTCATGTTTAATGTTTCAGTCAGAAGGTGCAGAATCAGAAGCATTCTAGAATAGTGTGTACACTTCTAATTCTGATTCTAAAATCAGAAGTGTACTCACCAGCACAAACACTGTTTATATGAATCCAGTGTGTACCTCCAACACAACTTTGGGTTTGTCTTCTTGTTGAAAATACATTTCATTTTGGAAAAGCCACACTGGGTTTGGGTTTTTTGTTTTTTGTTTTTTCCCCAGGGTTTTTATTCAGTTTGAGTAGGTAAACTGCATCACAACATTACTGCCGTACAAATGATTCATTTAGGGAATTTAATGACACTGCACAACTTTATATATATATATATATATATATATATATATATATATATTTTTTTTTTTTTTTTTTCTTAATTGGTTATGCCTCAAATTCAAACTAATGCTATTTTTCTGTCGATTATGGTTGAGTTGGCCTCAGTGTGTCCTGTACACATCACAGACTGTAGAGAGAATGTGAAACAAACTACACCCCCATTATGCTCTCCACCTCTCTCTAACGGTGCTCTTACTATAAGCACACAGGAAGTGTTGAACCTTTAACACACATGATAAGTCTGTGACAGTATGGAGCTCAGTCCACTGTTTATTATGCTCTGTGAGTAAATGTTCTCTTTATGTCTTCATTAGAGTGAGTGGTTCTGTATGAAGTTGTTAATATGCAGTCTGAGGATCCTGAATGATGAGGTCCAGAGGGTTAGTTGTGTAGTTCACTCAGAGGGGAGTATCAGAGCTTCAGTTCCATATCAGTGCTGGTATGCAGTAATGTGAAAACGTTTCCTCATTTTATGTGATAGTACCACGAATGAATAGCATTAATAGAATGCATGCGTTTTCTCTGATAATATAAGATAGCTTCCTACCATTCACTATATTAACAAAGTTGTTATGTATATAGGCTGGAAAAATATCCTTTGATGATGTTCCATTTTAATGGGAATGAATGTCTAACAGGCAGATCAGAATGCTGGTATAAGTGACAAGGAAACCAATGTTTTGTTAAGGTTAGCTAAAGTTGGACATCTATAATGGCAATTGCTCAGCAGAAGTAATAAAAATACATCTGAGCTGCCACCCCACAGATCTGCCCCTGTTTTACTGCAGCGTGACTGTCACACTTCCGTTGTTTTGTGGCTGGATTTGCAGCATTTCTGAAGTTGCATGCATTTTTTGAATTTGCACCGTGTTTTGGAAATGTAGCGCATGTGTTTTTTATTTTGGTGAATATGCTTTGTGTAATTGCAGTGCTTTTTTTCAGTGCATTGGGTCTTCATACTTTGCCTTATTTCTATACTTGTGTCAATGCAAATGGAGCCAATTCAGCAAACGCATCAAAGAACAGAAAATGCTCCATTTTTTCAGTTTGTAAGTAAGCAGAAGGTTGCCAGTTGAAGCCCCACCACTGCCAAATTGCCACTGTTGGGTCCCTGAACAAGGCCCTTAACCCTCAACTGCTTCAATTGTATTCAGTCATAATTGTATGTCACTTTGGATAAAAGTGTCAGCTAAATTATTTATACTGAGTGTTTTATTAAATTAACTGTAGTGTTTGATGTTCTCTTTTCCTCTTACCTTTACAGTGCTGATTTTACTTCAAGCTTGGCCTGCTCAAGGTAATTTCTACATGTTCATTCTTTTTGTTATCTATGCAAGTTTTAATCTGTGGATTATACAATTTTAACACATCTGTGCTGAATTGGAGGAGAGGATGCTGTCTATGTGGGGTGTATTGAAATCGTTTAATTCACAGCCGAGCATGGATTCCAAGCTCCACTTAGACCATAGTCAGAAAACATTTTAAAAACATACAGTGTCCTCCACAAATACTGACACTCCTGATATAACAAGTTGTAAAAGCATTTTTGCACTGTTTCCAAGCCCATCAGCTAGCAACAAGTGTAAGCTAGTTAATATCAACACATGTTGGGTATGAAAAGTAGAGTTGTCCCAATCCAAAGATCAGTATTGGGACAAATCAAGGCATTTTTTAATTGATCGGTATCGGCTTTATTGAGCACGAACCTAAGACAAATAATTTGCCAGCAATCATACAGGTGTTGTAAACAGTGAGCTGAACCAGCTAAAATGTCTGCCTTGTGGAAATATTTTAAATTAGAGAAGGAAACTTTTAAAAGAAGAGAGAAATTTTCTCAAGACAGCAACATGGCCAAAATAAATGTAAAAATTAAATTCATTGGATGACCAGCCTACTGCTGTGGTAGAAAATACAGGTTTTTGTAGTCTTTTGAAGCCATGGTATGTCCTACCCTCTCGGCACTACATTTCAGATACGGCCCTACTGGAGCTTTACAACACGCTGGATTTACTACACTTTTGATTTAAAGTATGTTGTATTGTGGGTCTCATACAGCAGATAATGTAAAACAAGCAGTCGAGATGTTGAACACTTGGGAAATAGACAAGCAAAGGGTCCATGTCATTTTGCAGGACAATGCAAAAAATATGCAAAAAGCAATGGATGATCTGGGGGTACAAAGCGTGGGCTGCATCGCGTATGCACTTCAGTTTGTTGTACATCAGGGTCTGTTTTCCCAGCATAGCATCACAGACACACTGGCAAACACAAGGAAAATTATACGGCATTTTAAACATTCATCACAGGCCTATGTACATCTGGAAGATATCCAGATTAATATGAAAATGCCAGCCAAGCACCTTCATCAAGATGTGCAAGTTAAATGTTGCGGCGCTTTCTACATGATGCAAAGCCTTCTGGAGCAAACTCAATCTCTCAGTGTCTATGAGCACAGCCTTTCAGTTACACTGACAGTTGAGGTTTTAGATCACTTTGAAGAACTGATGAGGGTAGCGTGCGCTGAAAGTGCATCTTCAGCTGATGTGATCCATGCTGGAATAGTCCTTAAATGTGCTTTTTCCTGAGAGCATAGTACTAACCAGGGAATCAATACAATGAAAAGGACATTCCTAGAGGCATTGTATAGACACTTCAGCCAAACCGAGACTGAGCAACTTAAGTGTACTGCATTGCCACTTTAGTGGATCCCAGATACAAAGACAGGCAAGTCCAGTAAATGTACCTTTTGAATGCTATTTTGCTTTATAATACATCAAATGTAAGTCACTGGTAAGTCACTCAGTCATTTAATCCGATTTCCTTTTTAGCTATTTTAGATTTAGTTCTGTTAATGGTTAGATTTGTTTTTATTTAAGAACATACAATTGATCAATTTTCAGATATTTCACCAATTCGGATAACCCGAGGCATGCTATGGATGCTTTCATTCGAGAGGTGGAGAAGATGGAGTTTGTGAGGGCCGCAGGTGAAGCGTTAGAGGCAGAGCCTGTAAAAGACACCACATCAAAACACAACAAGCAGCAGCCTTGGCATTGTCTTTGACGAGATCTTAGTAGAAAGTGTGACAAGAGCAGTTGTTCAGGTACTGAATTACCTTGCAGGGCAGTCAGACAATCCAGCAGTACTGGAGGGCATATGCTACACAGTGCCCCTCACTGTCTGGTACTGCAACCACATTGTTCTGTGCCTGCAGCTCAAATGTGGACAGCTAGAGACTTTTTAGTGCAGTCTCAAACACCACTGATGAGCAGAGAACAGGATGTATGCTAATACAGCAGAGATGCTGATTGTCCTCAAAACAGCCCTTCACTTCATTCTGAAGTGAGAGTAAAATCATTGAATGAGTGGAAAACTGAAGCAGCTTTAATAAGAAAACGTTAAGAAGCAGCCTTCTTTACAAGAGTACCATTCTATTATTTTGATGTTCGGGCTTTACTGTGATACTTCTACTCCAATAAGTAGAAACTTGTTTTTTCCATGTTCAGGTTAAGCTGCTACACCTCTTTTAAGTGGTACTGAGTTCTGTTTATTTTTAGTGTTGTATTTTGTCACTGATAGTTAAGCTATTATAGTACTTGAAATTAGTATTGTGATTATATTACTCATTTAGAGTGTTCTATTTTTACTACTGCAATAATGCACTGCAAGTGGAATTTATATGAGCCATTTATAAAGACATCTATTGTTTACTTTATTGTGTAAAAAATAAAAATAAATAAACATCAAGTAACCACTTGGATGCAGGCAATTGTTTTTTCTTAAGGCACTTCAGAGCTATTCGGTTGTCAAGTATATACAATGTATATACAATGAATTGATTTTAATAACTGTAATGTACTGTGCAATAGTATTGGCTAGGAAAATAAGTATCGGATCGAGACTCGATATCGGATATATTCAATATTAGATTACTTGGATCAGAAAAAAACTTGATCAGGACATCCCTAATAAAAAGGTAGAGGGGTTTAGGCACACACTTACTCACAGCATAGGGTGCTTTGCTAACATTACGATGTGGCACACTTAGTGATACAACAGTACAAAGACTGATGTAAAGTTACTATGAGCAGGAGAAGTGACACTCAGAGCTCAGTGATTCTGTTATATTGACCGTTTAAGGTTTCTGTGTTTGTACTGAGACACATGAAATTGTGGCTTTATGTATTAATGGAAAGTTTGATATTATGTATGTGTAAATTCTCAGACTCTCCATTTTGTATTTGCTGTGTTACAGAGAAACTTCAGGTAGTACTGAGTGTGTCTCCACAGAGCTGGCAGACTGAAGGAGTCTCAGTAACTCTAAACTGTGAGGTCAGAAACTCCTCTGCAGGCTGGACATTCAGATGGTACAGAGTTAATCCCTACAGAAAAGGATTAACTCCAATAAGAAACATGTATGGCATTGTGAGATATTCTGTAGAGCTTCTCTCAGACAGCAGCAGAGGAGCTGGAGGCTCCTACACTCTCAGTCCTGCTGCTCTTCATCACACAGGAGTTTATGTGTGCAGTGCAGTGAGAAGAGAACCAGCCTATCAGAGACAGTATAGCAACCTACAGCCACTATGGATCACTGGTGAGGAAATACAACAGCAGTGTTTGTTGGTGCCTGTAATAATAATGGTGGATACAGGAGACGAGTGCACAGAGTGATGTTTAATGTAAAATGTGGGAACAGAAAGCAAAACGCATCTTGAAATAAAGAAACGTAACAACAACAAGTAACTAGTCACAAACAATCTATAAGAGAGGCCACAAGTGGAAGTGTGAGAGTACACATACAGAAAACTGGCCATGCTGCTTCAGAGCACTGCCTGATTAGGATGTAATCTATCAGATAATCTATCAAATAATCTATCAGATAATCCAGCAGCAGGTGCAGATATTCAGGGGAGGTGGAACACTGAGGACTGCTGTTTTGGGTTTTTGCAAGTAACTTCCTAAATGGTTGATGTTAATCCCATACACTCCAAGGTGCCTTTTTTATATAGTTTTTACCTAATTACTGTGTTATGACTCAGTCTAGGTATGTGAATCTGTAACACAAAAAACATCAATCCATGAAGTGATAATGGAGCACGATTGGTGAGTGGAATGACAAACAAAACAGACAAAGTCAATGTGGCGAATAACAAGTGTTTTACAAAGTGTCAGAATAAACATACAAACATACAGGGGATCAGTGTAACAATGACAGGACGGACCAAGGCCAGCAAAACAAACAAAACTTGCTAGAAGAGAACAAGACAGCTATCTACACTCCACCAAAAGAAGACACTCGCTCCCTATCACCAAAACCAGACAGAACCCATTCCTCCAAAAACACTGGCAGCCCCTCTTTCAAACACAGTGAGCCACCACCACTTATATATAATTGGGCTTATTAACAATATCCACACCTATAAAGATATTTACAACAGAGTAGATATAAATATGTATATGTATACAGCAGCCAACTCTCAGAGGGAGAACTTTTATCTCATGAGCCAGGGAGCGAATACAAGGTCATACATCGAGCTCTAAGTTACTCAAAGGCAAAACATGAGCACAGCAACACCACCACACAAGTCTCTTTCCCAGCACAACCGGCCTCTCTTCCTCATTTTGTCTGGTGAGCCAGCAGGTTGGTGATCCTGGCACAGAGAAGCAACAATGGGACTGGGTTCAAGCGTGAAAGGGAAATCACATACGAGACCTGGCATGAACCTGTAACACAGACACAAAGAAACCAGGGCACACATGCACACACATACATAAAACTGAATAATTTACAGTAGTTTCTGAATAATATACCTTAATATATAACTACAACTTAAACTATGAACATATATATTTATTAAGAGGTTAAGTCTGTTACGTCTGTTAATAACTTGTTGCTATCTGTGCATATTCATTACACAAAGGTGGTGTAAAACTGGTCCTTTTCATGTATAATGTGCTTGAATGATGATTAGACAGTCTTAACACATCACAAATGTATTTTCTGTTTGTAAGATGAGTCTCCTCCAGCCTCTCTGATCATCAGTCCCAGCAGAACTCAACACTTTAGTGGTGACTCTCTCTCACTGAGCTGTGAGGGACAGAGTGACTCTGCTGGATGGAGACTGAGACGATACACACACAGTAGGAGGCTGTCAGATTGTTCATCAGATTGGGGATCAGTTACAGGATCTACGTGCACCATCAGCACAATAAACACATCCCACTCTGCAGTGTACTGGTGTCAGTCTGAATCTGGAGGGAACAGTAATCCTGTCAACATCACAGTGCACAGTGAGTCTCCATGTAGTTCATGCACTTGTTAAGGGGAAAAGGAAATGCTTGATCACAGAATATTAGAAACTATTAGTGTCTAAGAGTCAAACTGCCCCTGGTAACAGGAATTCTATCATTTTTACAGTTGGTTGGTGATCTGAACACTGCAGTGCTTCTGCACTGTTGAGAGTGTTTAGCTGAGGTGAATCAGGTTTAGTAGAGCAGGTCAAACACTGAGCAGGGCTGGGCTGGGGAGATATTGTTGTTTTTGTTGTTTAAAACAACAGCTGGGCAGTGGTAGTTCAGTGGTTAAGGTCATTGACTTGTAATCGGAAGGTTGCTGGGTCAAGTCCTGCCACTGTTGTAGCCTGAGCAAGGCCATTAACCCTCAATTGCTTGAGTTGTACTCAGTCATAATTGTAAGTTGCTTGGGATAAAAGTGTCAGATAAATGCTGGGGAGCTGCTGTTGTTTAAAATGACAACAACAATGACTGGATTAGCTTTGTAGAACAACATTTAAACAACAATAATAAGTTGTTCCACTCATTATTATTGTTGTTTTAACCCTGTTCTACAGAGATGATCTACTCCTTATTGTTATTATTTTAAAGCAACAAAAATAATTAGTGGATTATCTTTGTAGAAGAGGACAGGTACAGCACTATTGTACTGTTGACTGTTTACCCCTGAGATGAATCTGCTTTGTTAGAGCAGGTAAAACTGTGGTCTGTACTGTGGCCTACAAATCCATCATTGCTTCAGTGTCAGTTGATAACAACAGATTCAAATTATAATGCACGTTTCTAAAATCCAAAGTGCTGACATTAGAAGCTAAAACAAAGATTCAATTTTTAAAAGTTTAAATTTACTCTGACAAAAAGTGAATTTGATCACACATAAAAGCCAGAGATGAAAGTGATGACAACATGTCACTTTGATGAATGTATGTATTTATGTCAGTAGACGTATTTGATTATAGTCTTTCTAAATGATGAGTGAAGTTTTCTTTGTTCTAGTTGGTGGTGTGATCCTGGAGAGTCCTGTCTATCCTGTGACTGAGGGAGATCCTCTGACTCTACACTGTTTACTTCACCCCAGTACGATCCAGTCAGAGCTCAGAGCTGATTTCTATAAAGATGGATTATTTATCCAGAACCAGTCTGCAGGAAAGATGATCATCCACAATGCCTCAAAGTCAGATGAGGGTTTCTACCACTGTAAACACCCAAACAGAGGAACGTCACCCGCCAGCTCGGTCTCAGTCAGAGGTAAGAAAGCACTGATTTCTTTATTATCAGTGATTGCTTTTCTTTATTATTAAACCAATTTAACAAGAGCTTCAAATGTTTATGGCAATTCTTGTGGGGTATCTGAGAAAATATTTTATTATTCTGAATCTGGATGGAGCTGTAATCCTATCAACATCAAAATGCACAGTGAGTCTCCATGGAGACTCACATCTTCGCTAAAAACAACAATTTTTTTTCCAATTTAGCCAGGCATTTATCCTAATCATATTCTTAACACATCTATGCTCACATAAAGAAATACATTTGATAAAGATTACAATGCCCCAATGCCCACTTCTATAAGCCACTCTGGACATGGACATCTGCTAAATCTTTTGAATGATTCTAAACAGAACACAAGGAAAACATAGAAACTTGTATAAACATTAGTTGCATATGGTCACTCTAGCCATGTAAAGTTACTGTTACATCATTTAAAATGGCTGTTTAAATGTTTACTAAGTGGGATTTCCACAGCAGTAGACTGCAGAATTTTCTGCTGCGTTCAACAGCAATCAGAATAGTCAATAACCGAGTATAAAACAAAACACTGCCACCTTGTGACATTAATCTGTATTTACATAAATATAACATACTGTGTTCACAAGGAATTCAAGGGCATCTATTAAATTCGTTTTAATCATCCGGAATGACACAAGGGCAAACTGTAATACTGTATAATATAACTGCATAATATTACATCAATTAAGTGACTACACAAATGAACTAGTCCAAAGGTTTAAGCACATAACCTTTCATAGTCTTGACAGTAATTACACAGAGTTCATACACATTGTATGAACCTATTTGATACTTGCACACATCATAAATGAACAAATATCTGAAGTACATGGAACTTGTTAACCACCAAAATGAGGCTGAAAGTGGAAAAGGGGGGATTTTGACCAATCAAAATAATGCTCTTTTTAACATGCTTGTTAAGGGGAAGAGGAAATGCTTGGTTACAGAATATTCATAACTAGGACTGCAACTCTAGATTATTTTAGTAATGACGTATTCTACCAATTACTTCATCCCTTGAATGACTAATCATAAAAATAATTTTTATTTATTTAATAGCAATAGGAAATATGCAAAAGGGAATATAACGTGTTTCTTATGCATGAACACCTAATTATTTTATTTTTTTCTGAAAAATCATTTTTATTGTTTAAATTGCTTACATTTTTTTTTCAAAACTAAACCCTATTTAGTGCATTTAAGTGTCATTTTATAATCTGTGTATTAAAGGTATTTGTTCCAACCCTGTACTGTAAGACCTGATCTGACTAATAACATCCCCTTCTGTGTTAAAGACGAGAGTACACAGTGTAAGTTCACTGTGTGGTACAGAGACAATGTACAGTTTTAATGGTCTTACAAGCTTCTAACACATCAGTTTATTGAGAGATGAACATAAAAGCAGAATATAATTACTGTGTGATTTCTACACTGGAGCCTGAGCTGTTCTGACTGTGCAGCCTAATTGGTCACAAATACTGAGTAGAGAGACCATCACACTCACCTGTGAATCAGCAGGAGAGAGTGTAACTGCCTGGACATAATAATGACACAGGGGGGCAGTAGAGTTCACTCCTCTCATGAAAATGAATGTGACATAAAAGTGTATGACATCACAGGCATAATTAAAGATGACACATCATTGAAAAATATGAACAAGGTGTCTGGCTAGATTAAATAAAGAGACTCTTACAGTGAGATGTTCATGTTTTAAATGCTTATAAAATGCCATGAAATACAAGATCACTATAAATTATTAAACAGATTTGAAATTGTCACAGCATTGTGGTTTTGAGAGGTTTGCAATATGTACTGAAATATTTTAATGACATTTTTAAAAATCCAAAAATATTTTTAATTATGCACTTTTAATCTGATAATGATGGACATTCCTAACAATATATAAATCAAAAATATTCCTGAACTTCATCCCAAAGCTTTACCCACTGCTACACTGTCTGTGGAGCCTCAGGGTTCTGTGTTCACTGGAGAGTCAGTCACGCTGAAGTGTGAAATAGAGTCTAACCATAACTGGAGGTATCAGTGGTATAAAGGCAGCAGTAAGACTGCAGTCCATCAGTCTGAGATAAACACCTTCACCATCAGCTCACCAGTAGACCAGGATCAGTACTGGTGTAGGGGAGAAAGAGATTACCAGCCTACATCATCACGGTACAGTAACGGAGTGCATCTGTCTGTTAAAGGTGAGTAATTACCATGGTAACAACTCTGAGAGCAGCATGTGAACTCATGAACTGCCATTTAATGAACTGTGAGAATGAGATGTTCATGTTTTAAACTCTTGTAAAATACCACTTAATGCATAATCCGTATAAACAATTAAATTTTAATTTGTCACAGTAAAACCTAGACCTGAACTCACATCACACCTTAAAGGAGCTGCACTCGTGGGAAACCCAGTGACTCTGCACTGTAAGATGGAGCAGTCTGATGGATGGAGCTTTTACTGGTTCAGACACACACAGAACCCTGAGAATGAGACCAACACTGCAACAAGCTCCTACACCATCAGCTCAGTGGCGCCCTCTGATGGAGGCCAGTACTGGTGCAGAGCTGGCAGAGGAAACCCAGTCTACTACACACACTACAGTGATGCACTCTGGGTAAACGTTACTGGTGAATATCTCTTTATGATCTATAACTACTATAGAAATGAGAAATTTATTATTTTTGAGCACTGAATTTAGTTTGAAAATTCTTCTTGTAAGATATTGTAAGATACTCCTGTAACAGCAAAGTTTTAACAACACTAAGATCATGTGTTTGATTCCCAAGTGTGCACACGTATTGTCATACTGATAAATATATAAGTATTTCTGGATAAGAGCCTCTGCCAAATGCTGTAAATCTAAATCTTCAGACAGGACTGTTACTTGCTTTTATATAAATTAGTTTCTGTACTAGAAATGCATTTAGTAACATGTGTGTTAGTAATTAATCTTATTTTCTTCAGTTATTGGCAACTGATCTGACATCTTTACTGATGTGAAAGGTATTTATCTAGTTTATTTTATTTTAAATGTATATTTCCAGTTCCCATGAGTCCAGCTGGTGAGTCTCCCCTTATTGATCTGGTTGGGTTGTCTGTGGGACTGAGTTTGGTTCTGCTCTTCATCTCACTTGTCCTGTTATGGTTCTACAAAACCAACAAAGGTCTGATATTTTCTGCAGAGAATTTGAATAATTTAAATGTTATATTTTAGTATGATATTCAGTGTAATGCCTAATTAAATTAATTAGCACTTTTCTTTTATTTCTATGTTGTTCAGGTGTAGAATGTCTGTATCACCGCACTGGAAATCAATCAGACACCAATCAGACATCAGATCAGACCCAGACAGAGTCAGGAGGTGAGGGGTGTCAGTCAGGATACACACCACTGCACACTGCTCAGGCAATGAGCCATTAACAACTTTCCTTATTAGCAATTAAGCTTTGATTTCATTAATAAAACAGTTTAAATCTTACATCACTTTTGTTTCACATTTATACTGTACCTGATAATCTTGAAGTTTGGTGTTTATAAAATTATGTTTTCTTTTAAACCTATAAACAGCCCACACATATGACATTGTTGGCCGAACAGACAGGAGTGGCATAGGTAAAAATTTTTTATTTCTCACTAACTCTAGAAACGTCTGACCATAGTTTGCAGCTATACTGTAAAGCCCAGAAGCCTCTTGTAGTGACTAATACACTGTACTCTCTATCAGATGAAGCAGCAGATGAACTCACTGATGTCATTTATGCTCAGGTCATGATACACAACAGCAAAAGCAGGAATAAAGGTACATCCACATCACCCTCACACTGGAGTTTAATTCACATACACAAAATTAACAGGTCACACACAGGTTATGGTATATTGATGCAGATACTGTATAATACTATCACTCTGCATTCAATCATCTAAACCCACGTCTCAACCCCTCCTTTATATTTTCGGTATCAGGAAGTACTGTTCCAGTCCAGGACCCACAGGCCATTTACTCCCAGATTCAGTCAGGAGGAGTAACAGGTTGTGTATAACTACTCACTGGAGAATACAGCCTGCTCTACAATATTATTATTATTATTATTATTATTATTATTATTATTATTATTATTAGTTGCATTTATATTGCACCTTTCTCAAACTCAAGGACGCATTACAGACAGATATCCCTTTTTACACACTCTACATCACTCTATTATACATATAAGTAACAGGTTCTTTATAAATACTCCCTGGAGAATATAACCTGCACTCTAATACAGACATGGACATTACATGGAGAAAAGGAATCACATGCTGAATGGTCTCCAAAAACAGCAGCAATGCATTGCGGGAATGAAGCTTGTAGGATGAGATGTTGTTGGCTGATTTGTTAAAAATTTAAAGCTCAGTAACATGGTTACAACTGCATTTGACTTGGTTTTGTTCTCTGTTGCTGCATATGTTGGTGCTGTACCCAGTGACATCACATATTCGGAGGTTGAAATGAAACCGAAAGCAAAGAAAAAACAAAGTAAAGTAAAAGATGTTTTAGTGACCCTTACTGGCAAACTAAGATACTGTGGCCCTTACCAATCATTTAGATACTAAGTTTCGACTCAGTGCTTAGTAATGTTGCATGCTTTGTTGTCCACTGTATTCAGGTCATGTTCTAATCATTTGGAGGGTTGTAGTTCTTCCTGTAGTCTAATTCAGGCTTTTGCCCTCTAACAGAGAAGACCAGTGTGGGGACAGACACTGTGTACTCAAAGCAGATGCAGAATTCACACAAAGGCCAAGACTTAATGCACCATTTCAGAGATACGAGGCTGTAATGAACAACTACTGGACACAATGCCCCAAAGGAATACTATAACTGATCATAAGAAAGGCTTAAAAGAATACTTCAAAACCAGCTAACAGTGAAAGAAATATAGCTGAACCCAGTCAGCAGATCATTTCATAGAGTGCTTTCTGATGTCCACTCCATTCATTATTGTCAGTATCAGCTTTTATGGTGGGAGTATTTAAATAAGCATGAGAGAACAATGAGGTTAAAGTGAACAACAATGTAAAGTGACTTGTGCTCAGATTTATAATAATTAATAAAAAACATGAAACATGTCAGATGAGTTCACTGTTCATGTGCTTACACAGAACTAAACAAACCAACTTTCTTAGATGTAGAACATTGTATAGCTGAACTGAAAATTATTATTTGCAGTTTAAAAAAAAGTCTGATCTTAATGAATGTTTTCAAATACATCAGACCAGTTCATCCTCTTGTTATGCACTCCAAGCTTCAAGAAGAGCAGGAGATTAAACTCTTTTATCCAAGTGGTCATTCATTTATTTATCTCATGTTTTAAATGAGAATTTCAGATATTCACATCTACAGCAGGAAGGTGTTCAATAATGGATTAAGAGTTAACAGGTTAGAGGTGAAAACCCTTAGAGTGAAAGGAGTTTTCACATTATTAACTCATTTCACTCTTATTGTAGAA
Source organism: Electrophorus electricus (assembly GCF_041902795.1). NCBI lineage: Eukaryota > Metazoa > Chordata > Actinopteri > Gymnotiformes > Gymnotidae > Electrophorus > Electrophorus electricus. The sequence goes on along the minus strand of NC_137517.1, from coordinate 14,512,535 downwards.
ATGCTTGATAACTCAAAACAAATAAAATATTATCATTTGAATCTTCATACCAAGTTTCATAGTTGTTGCACAAACATTCCAGGTGAATCAAATTCAGTGGTTTGGGGTGTCCTCCTCTGTGCAGGAGATGAGCGTGTGAGATCTGTAGGGATTCCCAGCCAACACACTTTCTTTTAAGTTGTTGTTTTAAGTATATGATTGAGTGACTGCTTATATTTTTATGTGATTAGCACAGACTGTATCTGTAAGAACTTTGTGATTACAACAGTTATGGACTGTTCTCCTGTGTCATTGTGTGGTAAGGCAGGGGTCTCTAGTACCACACACTCCACTACAAAGTTACATGCTTGGCTGGAGATGACTGATAAGAGATAGTAGCTGAATTTTTGCTTCCTGGAACATCTCCCTAGTGTTCGATTATGGATTACTCTGTATAAATGTAAGTGCCTTTGATACCTGTGTCTGCCGGTGTCCTCAATGGATCTTTCTGTTATGACAGTTATTTTTGGAAGGGCCTAATGAACATCTTCAGCTGCTGTAACTTGACACCAGCGGCTCCTATATGTTACACATCTTGTGACATCATAATGACATCATAAGTAGTGACATCATAATGACCACTATTGCTGCATCATAGTGGGACCATCACAGAATTGGACCAGAACCACCACTATTGCTTTATTATTATTATTGCTCCCACCTCCCCCTGATGTCCCCTGCTGTTGCCCACCACACCTCCAGCCCAGCCAACTACTTCTCTGTTGCCCTTAATGGATGTTCTCTTGCGGGTTGTGTCTCAGACACATGCATACCTTGGGACAAGACTAGTACTTCTAGAGAGTTGGACTAAACATTAATTGCTTATTTCATTTTTTATTTATTTTTCTCTTTAAACTGTTGTTATTGTGGTGTCTGCTGTCAGCCAGAGGAGGATGGGCCCCCCCTTTAAGTCTTGGTTCCTCTCAAGGTTTCTTCCTCATGCTCCAGGGAGATTTTCCTTGCTGTCACCCTTGGCTTCTTCACTGGGGACTTGGACTTGGACAATTGTAAAGCTGCATTTGTAAACCACAGTTCTTAGACTAAGGAATTGGGCCTTCTGCGCTGGCTCAAGTGAGAGCCATACAGGCCTTAGTGGGCAGACCTTTCCGAAGTAGCAGTGGGTTTGTTACCAGCAGTATATTGGAAATCTGGTCTCAATCAGACGGGTGTGTTCAACACAAGCCCTGATAGGTAAATTCCAACAAATACACACTAACAATAAGAAAATAGTAAGCAAATAACAAAACAAACAAAAACCTAAAAATTAAAATGTGGTAAACAAACTAAGATAACCTGGATTTGAGCATTTCTAGCTGCTTAGCAAGACATTATTAACTTAGTTTAGGAAGTCTGTCCCTGCCGAAGTTCCATGAGGGGGTTGCCCCCCCCCACATTTCAGTCAGTTTTTACAGCTCACACTTCAGACTAGACTATTGAGGTGTTTTTTCAGTTATATTATTATATATTCTTATATATTTGTCAGAAAATGAGGCCTGCCCAGTTCATGCAAATTCTGTAACCTTTGGAATTTAGGAGATATAGGAATACAGGAATACATGGGCTCCACCACGAATCAGTTATAAGGAATATAAAAAAATGAAGAAATTAAAAAAATTAAGAAAATCATATATTCCATTTCTGCCTCCTGGTCTTAGAATGAGGGTAGTTGGATAATAATCTTAATTATTTTCCTAATTTCTAGAAGTTACAAACTACTAACTTTAATATATTGCCTAATTGGTTTGTATAGGATTTCTGGTAAACACAACTAGGAGTAACAATTTGTTTACAATATGCATGAGGTAAGCAACATACAGATGAGCTAATCTAGGTGAATATTACAAATTTATGAGGAACAAGTAATGTTATAAGTTATAACAGGAGCACACAACACAATATGGAGATAATATTTTAAAAAAGCATACATTACTGCTTGATTATCATTTGAAATCATAGTATAGGTGGTTACTTTGTGAATCTGTAGGATGAGAAATGTTACTTGCCCTGTTAGAGATTTGAGTCTAATGGTCTCAGTTGGTTGCAATATAACCAGGCTGGTAAGTTTTCACCTTCCCATCCATCAGTTTATGACCCCTAAGGAGAGGGGGTTGGGGATCAGAAGCCAAGCCATCTTGGTAGATAGGCTATTTATGGCTTTGTTTCTCAGCCTCAAGGCACCAGCATGTCCTTGGTCTGGTCTGTGACCCGGGGGTGAAAGAGAGCTCCCCTTTTGACCAGGTCAGAGTTTCATTCGGGGAATGATTTAAAATCTTCACCACAACATAATACCTTTTTCATTCAATTTGACAATTACAACTAGGACAAATCAAATGAAATATTTGAAGTGTTGAAATAAATTAATGAAAATATGAAAACAATTTTCATAAATAAGAATAAATTAAGAATTTAAAGAGTTAAAAGTGCACCGTAGTCCTTAAAAGATAAAACATGTATTTCTACAGGACCCGAGGGAAAAGTGTTTAGCTGTAAGACTGGTGTGACAGAGACCGTCACTTAGGACATGGGTGCTCTGGCTGCTATCCCAAAGATAGGGTTTGATTCCTGGGTAGGGTGGCTGCTGTCTCTCTTCTTTACACACATCAGAAGGGGGATGGTGGCTAGGCCATTAGAGGTGTGCCCCAGGTTGTTGAACCCACCCCTGCTGTGAGGGGATGATGTAACCCAGTGTGAGGACCCCTGCTGTGGGGCATGGGTGTGGACATGATGGAAGAAGGGCATTTGGGTACAGAGGGACACATGGACAGTGTCATGCACAGGGTGCTCCTTGGTGGTGAAGGCATTGTGACTGTCACTTAGGACACTGACAATTAGATTTTTAAAGAACTGAAGCTGTTCGATTTGAATCCCATTAGGAGGTCATTACAGTAGACAAACCTACTGGAGATCTTCATGCATGGGTGTGCTTCTCTAGATCTGTTTATTCCAGGAATAAACACAGATGTGGTTGTATTTGTGCAAAAATACAATGGCTCTGTACATTTACTTGCATTTTTGTGCCATTTTAAAGTACAGTCCAAACATCTGTGTAGAATCCAAGAAGCTACTGCATATCCACCCATCAAACAGTAAAGGAGACCCACATGAAGTCAGTACATTTACCTTTGACACTTTTTACATTTTTGGCATTTAGCAGATGCTCTCAACCAGAGTGACTTATAAAAGTGTTTTGTCATCTACTCATAGAATGTATCCTAGACAATAGAATAGTTTAGAGTTCAGAATACTGTTGAACTAGAAAGCTGCTCAAATACAGCAATCACTGCTCCTCACACTTACAGCTCAACTCACACACAAACAAACATGTACTACCAAGCCTTTGACACGCACACACACAACTCAAGCTGTAATAATGCTTGTAGTATAGCTATGTTATCACGAGATTAAGAACAAGAGAGAGTTTGGAAAAGTGCTGGCTAGAAGATGACAGTACTATGGGTTGTTAATAAATCAAGTAAATGAAACTGGATGGACTGCTTATTTATGTAAGCACACAACAATGCTTATTGAATACCACAACCTCATGTAATATACTGGGGGTGAATATGAGAGAGCGAGCACAAGAGATGATAATAGTGTGTCTATGCATGTATGTTTGTGTGTTTGTATGTGTGCGTATGTGTGTGTTTGTGTATGGGTGTGTGATGGACACAGAGAAAAATAGAAATAATTTATAATAATTAGTAATAATAATGTATGTGTGTTTGAGTGTGAGCGGGAAAGAAAAAGAGGCGTGTGTGAATAAGTGTTAATGGTAGAAGATATAATGACTATATTTGTGTGTCTGTGTATGTCTAAGAGAAACAAAAATGTATAGTGTGTGCGTCAAAGAGAGAAAAAGTGACAGGTGATATTGTATGGGAACGCAAAATATAGAGATGCATACAGCTTGTGACAGAGACACATTCAGTCGTAATGACAGAGTGGTGTGTCTGAGAGAAAGACACAATGGCAGCATGTATGTATGTGATAGAGAGAAATACACTGAAAGTGTGTATGTGTTTGTGTGTGTTTTCCTTCTTACAGAATTACTTGGCATCCACCTTTGTTAAATATCATGCCGTCTCTTGCTCTCATCAACTCTAATGGGAGTGGAAAACATTATTTTCTAACAAGCATTGCACTCAGTAGATTTTTTTAACAAGCATTGCACTTGTTCCTGAGGTCTCTAACTGCTCAGAACACAAACAAGGATAGCACACTGCGGTAATGGAGGTATTAACGAAACTTAAATCAGTGAAGTGTTTCTTCTAAAATCTGCCTTTGTTTCTTTTATTAAATAATTATTTGTATAATAATATGCCTGTTTTAGTCAATAAAACTACATGTGCTTATATTTTGTCACATGATAGTGAGATAAACATGACACTGCTGACATATAGAGAAACTAAATATATTCTGATCAAAACAAATAGAAAATAATTGCACTACAAATGTATTTTAAACCAATAGGCTTGAGAAAACCACAAATAAAACCTTTTATGAACACCTTCCTTTTAGACCGAATGTACCGATGAGCGGTAAGGAGGCAGACGCATGTGCGGAGATGAGCGAGATTTATTAGGGGCAAATCCAGAATCAGAGTCGGTATAACGGTCCAGGGTCAAATTATCAATGCGGAGAGTACGGGGATACATGATTAACAAACAAAAACACACGAAGGCAAACGGGAAGCAGGCTATAACAAAGACTAGGGAATACTCGGGGCTAAGAAACTCGAAGGCTAGGATAACACGGAATACAAACCAACATTCAAATAAACATATAAACGCAACCATCAAATAAACATGCACGCACGGAGTCAATAAACAACGACAACGAACAGCAAAAACTAAGGGAACAAGGCAGGGTTTGAATACATCAACTAAACGAGGGACAGGTGTTCAACATCAAAGGAAGGGCGGAAAAAACGAAATTATGGAACGAAACTTAAAAAAAAACACGACAGGGAAAACACGGAACACGGAAACTGAGAGGA
>NC_137517.1:14465000-14502500 GCF_041902795.1 Electrophorus electricus | reverse complement strand
CTATTTATCAAAATTGTCAAAAATAATTTATCAAAAATATATATTTTTTTGCATGAGTGTGTACATTGATGGACATTGTGCCATAGCACTGGTAATGATGCCCGTTAGAGTGTCCGACTATGTTGAAGGCCGCACTAAGATCTAAAAGAAACATAAAATAATATAAACATAATATAAATTGTTTCCTTGTTAATATTCTAATGTTTAGACATTTGTATTATGTTGCCAATGTGTGATAAATAGAAAAATTGTTTCATTGCTTATTTATTTGTTCAGCCAAATGAGAATATAAAGGTTGTACACTGAAATGAAATGAAGCCATCAAAGAACCCATCTATTAAACATTTGACAAAGTTACACACATAATAACATTCAGATAAATGCAATTATTTTGCCTAAAACCATTTGTGCACAAAACAGTATATGAATTGGTTGACAGATGGTTGGATAACTATGATTTAGTTTCTAAAGCAAAACTGAAAGGTTTTAAGGCAAATAGAAGTCATTTTGTCACCTCTGTCACTTCATTCTGGTTTTGGTTTTCAACAGTCTTAGCTGTAGAAAAAAACAAAAAACCACTGATTAAACGTATAAGTGTTAGAATGCTCCATTACTAAATTATAGCATTGGGGTTTTGCTCTTTGTGTCTAGAAAATTGTACAGATGTGGTACAGGAATACCTAGAGATCTTTCACACACAGATCTTTGGAATCATGAGCTTTGGTGACAGATTTTAGTCGGTGACCCTCAGAAAGTTAATATATGCAGTTAATAATCTCCTACTGCTATTTTACATTACTTTCTACTGTTGTTTAAATATATTAAGACAAATCCTCTTCGGACAGACTATTTCTATGTGTTTAGGCTTTTGTAATGTGCAATTTATAGAACCAAAGAGAAAGAGGTATTACCATGAGCGCTGTAGCATTTGACCCACAATATGATGGACACTAGCAGATATGGAGAGACTGCCAGTAGACTACTGATTCGATTGAGGACTGAGAATGGAGGTACTGAATGATACGGACCTGACAAAACATACATGCACACACAGAAAATATTTCATTGTAAATACGTCACCATTAAATGCCTTTATACCAGAGATGTCAGTTCAGCCACAGTTATAAACTCCCTGATTCCCCATTTAGGAAGAACATACACTATTATTTTATTCAAAACATCTAGAATGGGGAGCTGAGGTGCTAGACTGCTAGACAACAGCCAGCACTTCACTACACACACACACACACACACACACACACACACTTCTCTACCACACAAACACTGTACACACATCCTTTTATATTCACATACTGGTGTCAACAAAGGAAGTATGTACTTTTCTCCTCAGAGTGGCAGACAGGGCATAAACAGAGTTATCATGACATCAGGTCATATCTGTTCTAGTGCTCAGCACTGCAGCATCTAATCACTCTTTATATCTTGAAGTCAATATTATAATGCACTAGTCACGTGTTATAATTTTTTGTTATACAGTGAAGCAAACTTAGTTTAAACTCTATATAAACCTGTTAGTATGTAAATATTAATATGTGACAACAAAATAGGAATCAATGAAAATGAAAACGTTCCCCAAAATACTGACATTAAATATTCAGATTTCACTAATTTGAGTTTTCTTAGCTACAAACTCATAGCTCTGAATGTTCTGTTATCAAGTGAAACCTTCTAACAATAATAATAATAACAATTATTGTTATTCTAACAATAATAACCTTAATAATTAATTATGGTAATGTTGTCAGATCTGTAGGCAGTGCTCACACATAATAAACTGCACATTTCTACTGTAGTTATATACTTTTACTCACCAGTAATGTTTACCCAGAGTGCATCACTGTAGTGTGTGTAGTAGACTGGGTTTCCTCTGCCAGCTCTGCACCAGTACTGGCCTCCATCAGAGGGCGCCACTGAGCTGATGGTGTAGGAGCTTGTTGCCGTGTTGGTCTCATTGTCAGGGTTCTGTGTGTGTCTGAACCAGTAAAAGCTCCATCCAGCAGACTGCTCCAGCTTACAGTGCAGAGTCACTGGCTTTCCCACCAGTACAGCTCCTTTAAGGCTTGATGTGAGTTCAGGTCTTGGTTTTACTGTGACAGTACAATTATTAATTAGATTTTAGTGTGTCATTCCACAAGAGTGTAAAACATGAACGTCTCACTGTATGAATCACTTCATTAATCTATCCAGACATGTTGGTCATATTTTCCAATAATGTAACATAGGCAGTCATGACTGATGTAATGCACTTTTACATTACTTAACATAAGAGATTTGATAGGAGCAGTGAACTCTACCATCACCCTGTGTCAGTAGTATGTCCAGACAGTTACACTCTCTCCTCTTCATTCACAAGTGCGATGGTCTCTCTACTCAGAATTTGTGACCAATTAGGCTGCACAGACAGAACAGCTCAGGCTCCAGTGTAGAAATCACACAGCACTTATATTTATGGAATTTAGATGATGCTTTTTCCAAAGTGACTTACAATTATGACTGAGCACAACTTGAGAGTTAAGGGTCTTGCTCAGGGACCCAAAAGTGGCAATTTGACAGGGGTGGGACTTGAAACAGCAACCTTTCAATTATAAGTCAAGTAGCTTATTGTAGCTATTGTTAGCTATTGTAGCTATTGTTGTTTTAAACAACAACAATAGCTCCCCAGTACAGCCCTGTTCACTGTTTGAGCTGATTCACCTCAGCTAAAAACACTCAACAGTGCAGAAGCACTGCTGTGTTCAGATCATCAACCAATTCTAAAAATGATAGAATTCCTGTTACCAGGGGCAGTTTGACTCTTAGACACTAATAGTTCCTAATATTCCGTGATCAGGCATTTCCTTTTCCCCTTAACAGTTGAGTGAACTACATGGAGACTCACTGTGCACTGTGATGTTGACAGGATTACTGTTCCCTCCAGATTCAGACTGACACCAGTACACTGCAGAGTGGGATGTGTTTATTGTGCTGATGATGCACGTAGATCCTGTAACTGATCCCCAATCTGATGAACAATCTGACAGCCTCCCACTGTGTGTGTATCGTCTCAGTCTCCATCCAGCAGAGTCACTCTGTCCCTCACAGCTCAGTGAGAGAGAGTCACCACTAAAGTGTTGAGTTCTGCTGGGACTGATGATCAGAGAGGCTGGAGGAGACTCACCTTACAAACAGAAAATACATTTGTGATGTGTTAAGACTGTCTAATCATCATTCAAGCACATTATACATGAAAAGGACCAGTTTTATTATAATAAGTTCAATTTATATAGTGCCTTTCACAGGCACAAGGTCACTTAGTAGTTTTACATTACCTTTGTATAATGAATATGCACAGTTAGCAACAAGTTTTACATCTGTTAACAGACTTAACATCTTAATAACTACAGTATATATGTTCATAGTTTAAGTTGTAGTTATATATTAAGGTATATTATTCAGAAACTACTGTAAATTATTCAGTTTTATGTATGTGTGTGCATGTGTGCCCTGGTTTCTTTGTGTCTGTGTTACAGGTTCATGCCAGGTCTCGTATGTGATTTCCCTTTCACGCTTGAACCCAGTCCCATTGTTGCTTCTCTGTGCCAGGATCACCAACCTGCTGGCTCACCAGATAAAATGAGGAAGAGGCCGGTTGTGCTGGGAAAGAGACTTGTGTGGTGGTGTTGCTGTGCACGTTTTGCCTTTGAGTAACTTAGAGCTCGATGTATGACCTTGTATTCGCTCCCTGGCTCATGAGATAAAAGTTCTCCCTCTGAGAGTTGGCTGCTGTATACATATACATATTTATATCTACTCTGTTGTAAATATCTTTATAGGTGTGGATATTGTTAATAAGCCCAATTATATATAAGTGGTGGTGGCTCACTGTGTTTGAAAGAGGGGCTGCCAGTGTGTTTGGAGGAATGGGTTCTGTCTGGTTTTGGTGATAGGGAGCGAGTGTCTTCTTTTGGTGGAGTGTAGATAGCTGTCTTGTTCTCTTCTAGCAAGTTTTGTTTGTTTTGTTGGCTTTGGTCCGTCCTGTCATTGTTACACTGATCCCCTGTATGTTTGTATGTTTATTCTGACACTTTATAAAACACTTGTTATTCACCACATTGACTTTGTCTGTTTGGTTTGTCATTCCACTCACCAGTCGCGCTCTGTTATCACATCATGGTTTGATGTTACAGACTCACATTCCTAGACTGAGTCATAACACAGTAATTAGGTTAAAACTATGTAAAAAAAAAAAAAAAAGGCGCCTTGGAGTGTATGGGATTAACATCAACCATTTAATAAGTTACATGCAAAAACCCAAAACAGCAGTCCTCAGTGTTCCACCTCCCCTGAATATCTGCACCTTCTGATGGATTATCTGATAAATTATCTGATAGATTATCTGATAGATTACATCCTAATCAGGCAGTGCTCTGAAGCAGCATGGCCATTTTCCTGTGTGTGTAGTCTCGCACTTCTACCTGTAGTCCACTTGTGGCCTCTCACTGTTTATAAACTGTGTCTAGTTACTTGTTGCTGTTTCATTTCTTTATTTCAAGATGTGTTTTGTTTTCTGTTCCCACATTTTACGTTAAACATCACTCTGTGCACTAGTCTCCTGTATCCACCATTATTATTACAGGCCCCAACAAACACTGCTGTCGTATTTCCTCACCAGTGATCCATAGTGGCTGTAGGTTGCTGTACCGCTTCTGATAGGCTGGTTGTTCTCTCTTTGCACTGCACACATAAACTCCTGTGTGATGAAGAGCAGCAGGACCGAGAGTGTAGGAGCCTCCAGCTCCTCTGCTGCTGTCTGATAGGAGCTCTACAGAATACCTCACAATGCCATACATGTTTCTTATTGGAGTTAATCCTTTTCTGTAGGGAACAACTCTGTACCAGCTGAATGTCCAGCCTGTAGAGAAGTTTCTGACCTCACAGTTTAGAGTCATTGAGACCCCTTCAGTCAGCCAGCTCTGTGAAGACACACTCACTACTACCTTAAGTCTCTCTGTAACACAGCAAACACAAAATGCAGTCTGAAAATTTACACAGACACAATATCAACCTTGCCATTAATACATAAAGCCATAATTTAATGTCTCAATACAAACACAGAAACCTGAAACAGTCAATATAACAATCACTGAGCTCTTTTTTTACATAATAAAGTAAACAATAGATGTCTATAAATGGCTCATATAAATTCCACTTGCAGTGCATTATTGCAGTAGTAAAAATAGAACACTCTAAATGAGTAATATAATCACAATACTAATTTCAAGTACTATAATTGTGACGGATGAGGGTTAACCCCTTTACGAATTGGCAGTTTTAAGCTCATTTTTGAATGATTTGTACTTGTTCACTTTAACATTAGGTATCTGAAATTGTACACATAGCACAATGATCATTCAGGATTCAAATTGAAGCAGACACTTGGGAGAAGACATCCATTCACATCCAGGCTTATTTGTCATTTAGGTTCCATTTGAGCTCATGTAATACAGAAGAAAATGTCAAAAAAAAATTTTTTTTTGGTGTATAATGTGTCTATTGATGCTGGAGATTGATTTTCACTCATACTCTGCATTCTCTGATTCACCAGGGTCTTGTGTAATAAATTGAACAGTTTTGAGCATATACATGAAATGACCAAATATCTACACAATGTTTTCTACTAGGTGTCCTACACTTCTCCAAAGGGTCCAAAAATCTCTCCAACATAAACAAAGTTATTAATCACTAAATATCAACTTTGCATGTTTCTTTTTGCCAAAACATAACAGTAAGTTACTTTAGTAAGTTCCACAACAATATTGGCTTCATAGCATCATTGTTGACATCATTATGGGAAATACTGTACTAGCTGCTACTACTATACTAGCTAATACTGTAAATGCTGGGGAAAATACTGTAAATGCTGTAATACTGTAAAGAAATAGTATACATTATCATTTATACTTATGATTTGTAGCAGGATTACTAATTTTTCCAGTAGTAAATGGAAACATCTAATGATTTGATATGCAAACATCGAAGCTATTCTATGCTAGCAGCTAAGCTAATCGATGCTAGCGGTCAAGCTAGTCCATGCTAGCAGCAATCAAACAATTCCACATAAACCTCAGCTAAAATAAGCCTCTTGCTTTCCATTATCTCCAAACATATTGGCAAAATCATCAAATCAATCTTATGGTTTCACCAAACAGCGCCAAACCAATGCGCTATGCTATCTGCTAACAACACTGAAGCACTGACAGTATACGGTGTACATACCTTTAAACATTAAAGGGATGACTAAACAAGGCAAGCGAGGGGGTCTACGTTTTCATCTAAGCCTCCTCTATTTGATGAAACTGCTGCCAATCAAGCATCTTGCCCTGGAAACTCTTGCAAACACCTGGAATTAAGTGTTAGTCACCCTCCCTCCCCTTCTCCTTTCACACATAGGTGTGAATTGCTGTCACTCCAAAACAATGGCGCTGCAACAGCCAATAAAAATCAATATAAAACAGAAAAGGGGGGGGGGGTCTAATGCTCTATTCAGTAACAGTTTTACGTCAGTAGCGTGCTTTTTCAGTTAACCAAAGGCTTGCGTAGTTTGGGTATTTTACGAACCGAACCGGAACAAAAACGTCGCTTTTACGCACAGAAGTGAGCACGCAGTTAAGGACTGTTCCAGCATGGATCACATCAGCTAAAGATGCACTTTCAGCGCACGCTACCCTCATCAGTTCTTCAAAGTGATCTAAAACCTCAACTGTCAGTGTACCTGAAAGGCTGTGCTCATAGACACTGAGAGATTGAGTTTGCTCCAGAAGGCTTTGCATCATGTAGAAAGCGCGGCCACATTTAACTTGTACATCTTGATGAAGGTGCTTGGCTGGCATTTTCATATCAATCTGGATATCTTCCAGATGTACATAGGCCTGTGATGAATGTTTAAAATGCCGTATAATCTTCCTTGTGTTTGCCAGTGTGTCTGTGATGCTATGCTGGGAAAACAGACCCTGATGTACAACAAACTGAAGTGCATACGCGATGCAGCCCACGCTTTGTACCCCCAGATCATCCATTGCTTTTTGCATATTTTTTGCATTGTCCTGCAAAATGACATGGACCCTTTGCTTGTCTATTTCCCAAGTGTTCAACCTCTCGACTGCTTGTTTTACATGATCTGCTGTATGAGACCCACAATACCACATACTTTAAATCAAAAGTGAAGTAAATCCACCATGCCATGAGGCAATGAAGTAATGACATCGGGGAAATATCACAAATTGAAATATCTGTAGTAAAGTCAATAGTAGTCACATCTGATAAAAGACTTCATAGCTTCTCACAAACCTTGTTGTAAAGCTCCGGTAGGGCCATATCTGAAATGTAGTGCCGAGAGGGTAGGACATACCATGGCTTCAAAAGACTACAAAAACCTGTATTTTCTACCACAGCAATAGGCTGGTCATCCAATGAATTTAATTTTTAAATTCATTTTGGCCATGTTGCTGTCTTGAGAAAATGTCTCTCTTCTTTTAAAAGTTTCCTCTAGTGTGTGTTGCTTCGGTCGAGCCTTTTCCTGGGTAACCTGAGTAAACTCATTGTATTCTGCTGAGTGTTTATTTTTTAGGTGCCATATCAAATTTGTAGTATTGAGCATAACTCTACCTCATGACATACCACCTCACGAAATGCTTGCATTGCAGACATTACACATGGCTGCTGGACTGCATTCCTTCTCCAATATAAAATATTTCCACAAGGCAGACAATTTAGCTGGTTCAGCTCACCGTTTACAACACCTGTATGATTGCTGACAAATTATTTGTCTTAGGTTCGTGCTCAATAAAGCCGATACCGATCAGTTAAAAAATGCCTTGATTTGTCCCAATACTGATCTTTGGATTGGGACATCCTTACTTTTCATACCCAACATCTGTTGATATTAACTAGCTTACACTTGTTGCTAGCTGATGGGCTTGGCAACAGTGGAAAAATGCTTTTACAACTTGTTATACCAGGAGTGTCAGTATTTGTGGAGGACACAAATATGTTTTTATGTTTTTAAAATGTTTTCTGACTATGGTCTAAGTGGAGCTTGGAATCCATGCTCGGCTGTGAATTATACGATTTCAATACACCCCACATAGACAGCATCCTCTCCTCCAATTCAGCACAGATGTGTTAAAATTGTATAATCCACAGATTAAAACTTGCATAGATAACAAAAAGAATGAACATGTAGAAATTACCTTGAGCAGGCCAAGCTTGAAGTAAAATCAGCACTGTAAAGGTAAGAGGAAAAGAGAACATCAAACACTACAGTTAATTTAATAAAACACTCAGTATAAATAATTTAGCTGACACTTTTATCCAAAGTGACATACAATTATGACTGAATACAATTGAAGCAGTTGAGGATTAAGGGCCTTGTTCAGGGACCCAACAGTGGCAACTTGGCAGTGGTGGGGCTTCAACTGGCAACCTTCTGCTTATTTACAAACTGAAAAAAGGAGCATTTTCTGTTCTTTGATACATTTGCTGAATTGGCTCCATTTGCATGGACGCAAGTATAGAAATAAGGCAAAGTAAGGTGGCCGTGAAAACCCAATGCACTGAAAAAAAAAGCACTGCAATTACACAAAGCATATTCACCAAAATAAAAAACACGTGCGCTATATTTCCAAAACATGGTGCAAATTCAAAAAATGCATGCAACTTCAGAAATGCTGCAAATCCAGCCACAATACAAAGGAAGTGCTTCCGGAGGACAGGCAGAGTAGATGGACTCGTTTGAGACCAGTGGTAACAGTAACTGATGGAAAATAATTACAGGCCTATTTGTTATATTGATCAGGCTGATACAGAACGACCAATCTATTCATGCTCTGCATTCTTGCATATTTACTGTTGCTAGGTTGTACAGAACGCAGCTTTGAAGAACACTGATAAAAAAGCCCATTTAACATGACAAAGTGTTTGACTTGTTAACAACTAGTGAGCTAGTTAGCCAGTGAGCTAGTTAGCCACATCCAGAGTATGTTACTAATTTATAACATAGGCTATGCTTTCGTTCAATTTTGCTCAATTTGCAAATAAGCATTAAAAATAAATAAATCTGTGACCAATATAGCCACCCTTATTTTCAATAACAGTCATAAGCCTTCCATTCATGAAGTCTGAGTTTCGTAATCTGCTGATCATCTTTTTGTGCAGCAGCACCCACAGCCTCCCAGATATTGTTCAGAGAGCTGTACTGTTTTCCTTCACTATAAATGTCCCGTCTAAAAAGAGCCCACAAGTTCTCAATAGGGTTTAGGTCAGGTGAGAAAGGGGGCCATGTCGTTATTCTTTCATCTTTAAGGCCTTTACAGACTAGCCACACAGTGGAGTAATTTGATGCATGCTTTGGAGCAATGGCAGTAAGTTTTAAGAGTTGATCTTGAGTCCATCTTCAACCCAAAAAAGGTCCAACTCACCTTTAATAATATCAGCTCATATCAGTACCTTTTAAGAAGAGCCCACAAGTTCTCAATAGGGTTTAGGTCAGGTGAGGAAGGGAGCCATGTCATTATTCTTTCATCTTTAAGGCCTTTAGAGGCTAGCCACGCAGTAGAGTACTTTGATGCATGCGATGGAGCATTGTCCTTGGCAGTAGGTGTGAGAGTTGATTTTGAGTCCATCTTCAACCCGAAAAGGTCCAACTAGCTCATGTTTAATAATACCAGCCCATAGCAGTACCCCACCTCCACCTTGCTGGTGTTTGAGTCGAAGTGGAGCTCTGTGCCCATTACTGATCCAGCCACATGCCCATCCATCTGGTCTGTCAAGAGTCTTCTTGACTTTCATCTCATCAATCCATAAACCTTTGGAAAATCTGTCTTCAGATATTTCTTGGCCCAGTCTTGTGTCTGGTTCAATTGTGGTCGGGTTTCAGCCTCCCTTACCTTGGGCATGCCCCCGAGTACTGAATGCCTTTTACTTTTGGGCATATGTTTCTTGCAACCTTGATGACTATTTGCAACAAAATGTTTGATGGTTCTATGGTCACACCCCTATAATAGAGTGCTGCATCATTTTTGACTTTTCAGAGTCTGTTAAATCTCTTTTTTTTGGCCCATTTTGCCTGAGGAAAAGAAGCTGCCTAATAATTATGCACACCTTGGTATAGGGTGTTGATCTCCTTAGGCCACACCCTCCCTCATTACCCAAATACACATCACCTGATGTGATTAAATCCAATAAGCATTCAAGTTTATACTGCTTGGAGTTGGCAAATATGCATAAATATTATGACATGGTCAAAATACATGCTTGTCTAATAATTGTGCACACAGTGTATGTGACAGACTGGTGTGCATCCAGCAATACAGAAAATGATTGACTGAGGCAGTGCAAACTGACTTTTGAAAAGGCCCAGCAGCAATGTAACATTTATGCTGATTTATTAATTATGTGAATTCAATTATGAGTGAATATTATTTAATTTTGTTTTTCCTTATAATTAAATCATTTAGTTAAGCTCTGTGTCTTTGACTAAACATATTTGCACAGTTGCATGTGTTCAGACCTCACTTCTTGCAGGAAGCAGATAGTGCTTAATGTTCCCCACACTGTATATCTCGTTTGTGTTAAACCGTTTTACTTTCATGTGCTAGCCTAGCTTTTAGCATATTCTCCTCTGATAATACCAGGTTTCATGTTATTTCCTTTGTGTATTAGTCCTTGAGTTTCCATATATTTGTATATGGTAGTTTGGGAATTTAAGTCAGTAGTCTTATCAATGTTAGTCATGGCCTCGACATACCTTTGTTGTACCTGGCCAAGTCACTGAGTCTGCTCTGGTGACGTGCAGCTAGATGGTGCCAAAGTACTGGTTAAATTGATCTTTCTATGGTATTTGCAACTGATTATGTGTAAAAGGTTTTTTTTTGTTTGTTGTGCATGCTGTAATTTACAAACATTGATATTTAAAGTAATACATGTATTTGCGTTTTAGACATTACAGCCTTACATAATATTGGGTAAACTGCTCTCTACTTCACAATTGTAGCATCAATTTTCATGCCTGTTATTACACTTTTGAACTTTCAAGGCCTCAAAAGGCATTCTGGCCGACACACCAGTTTGAACACAGTTTAAAGCCAACCAGTGCCAGTCATCCCAGTTACTAACAGTGTGTTAGAATTCCCTACAATGCAACTCAATTTTCTGTAAACAGTCTATCCTTCAATCAGCAGTACTAAAACTTTATTTGCTCACAAGTTATGCTGTCATATGCTGTTTGTTTTTTTAGATAGGTGCAAGGCTACATCAAATGGTCTGGAGTTGTTGAGAGACGATTGTCTCAGTTTAGATACCTGATATAATATCACATCTGAACATATTGTATCTGCGATATCATTTAGAGCCCTGAGGAAGAACATCCAGACACAGGTGAGGTAGACGGTGGGACCAAGGGACAGGGTTAAGGACAATAAGGAATTTTTCCTTACACAGTGGTCTCCACTACATTTCCCAAAACACAATATAGTCATATACATGGAGCCAGAGAATCTCAACAGCTCAGTTATTTAGGATCTTCTCCCTATCTGGGAATAAAGCTTTGCGATGTGGTAAGTAAATAAACCACAATAAATGTGAACGTTTTTACAAAGAGCAGCAATGTCACTGTGATTGTGAGGCATGGCAGGATGCAGAAATGAGCCGATGTTTCACAAACAGGCGTTCACTGCACATGGAACAATATGAAACCATGAAGAACAATAACAACACTCAGAATGTAACAGGCAGTCTAACACACAACAAAGTAGCTGATACACAGCATACATAGGGTCAAACACCAACAGACTAACAACTAAACAGGACTTTATATATACGCGGTAACAACGCAGATAACGAGGTCACAAAGACAAAGACAAAGACACACACACACACACACACAGGGACGAGTCTAGGATGAAAGGGCCGTGCCATGACGGTCACACTGCAGGGGCAGATCTGTGGGGCAGCTGTGGGGCAGCTGCTGCCACCACAATATGACACAAGATTATTACATACTGCCAAAACCCCCGAAATGAAGGAGAGAAGGAAACACTAAAGTCTAAGAATAATAGTCCAGTAGTACTTGTAATAAGATTTATTACAGGCAGTAATGCAAAAGAGATGTAATTTATTACTTCTGCTGAGCAATTGCCATTATAGATGTCCAACTTTAGCTAACCCTAACAAAAACATTGGTTTCCTTGTCACTTATACCAGCATTCTGATCTGCCTGTTAGACATTCATTCCCATTAAAAAGGAACATCATCAAAGGATATTTTTCCAGCCTATATACATAACAACTTTGTTAATATAGTGAATGGTAGGAAGCTATCTTATATTATCAGAGAAAACGCATTCATTCTATTAATGCTATTAATTCGTGGTACTATCACATAAAATGAGGAAACGTTTTCACATTACTGCATACCAGCACTGATATGGAACTGAAGCTCTGATACTCCCCTCATCTCATCTCCCCTCTAATACTCTGATACTCTAATACCCTCTAATACTCATCGCTCAGGATCCTCAGACTGCATATTAACAACTTCATACAGCACCACTCACTCTAAGAAGACATAAAGAGAACATTTACTCACTGAGTATCACAGGGAGTGGACTAAGATCCATGTTGTCGCAATAATGACTGACTGACTGACTGACAAACTGGCTGTGCTTAAAGTTTAGGACTTCCTGGCAGCTTACCATTAAAGCACACCTTGGAGCATGAGAGAGAGAGAGAGAGAGAGAGAGAGAGAGAGAGAGAGAGAGAGAGAGAGACAGAGAGAGAGAGAGAGAGAGAGAGAGAGAGAGACTTACCCATTTTATATTACATACCTCTTTCTGTGGTATGTATTTAGCACACAATGAGGCCAACCCCTCACCACAGTTATCTCTTTATCTCAGACACAAAAACACTCACATGCAAACTCACATCCAGTTTCAGAGTACAATGAATAACTTCAGATATTCATTCTAAAATGTTTTCCTTTTGTAGAACAATGAGTCCAACTCATCACCAAACCTAAGGTTAACTCACACTGATTAAAAACTGAAAATTTGATTTATAGACCCAAATATGCATTGGAAGTACATATTAGTATGAAGAGATTTGTGTGTATGTGGGAGAGTGCATATGAGTATCATGAACAGGAAACTGAGGTCAGGTCACTATCACTTCTAAAGATACAGTTATCACCTTCCCACCACTTCTTCCACATCCTACACAGCTGAACTCACATAGCTGTAGTAGAAAAGAGACCAGATCACAACTGTCAACTTGTCTCTATTCTAAAGCCTCTGTTTTTGTTATTTAGAGTATGTGTGTGTGTGTGTGTGTGTCCAGGGAATGGGTGAGACTGCTAAAAATCTATTGCTTCTTCAGAGTGATGGTTGGTTTTATGCATTAGAGGGCCCATTTATTCCTGCACTGACTGTGTTGAGATGCCTCTTGTGGCACTCAGTGGTACTGCATGTTACAACCTCCTGTTTGCCCTTCTCGGGAGTTCAGCACTGACTTCAGTACTCAGTACAGTTTCACTGTACAACTCAGATGAAAACAGAAAAGCAGGGCTCTAAATATCTGTTTAAACTTGGAGTCTATTTGAACCACTCACACAGTGTTTCACTGGGTGTTGTAAGAGCAAAGAGGAAGAAAAGAAACAGGTGTGTGAAAGTGTTACCCAACAGCAACCCCAGTAGCCATGAACTTCACAAACAAAACAATACAAAATGAAACCAAAGAAAAACGGGGGATTCACAATAGCCGAGGCATGAAAACGAACAGCATCTTTGGATGGAACAGACCAAGTGTCACGGTAGGCCGGGCTGCCAGCAGGAAGGAAACGCCCACTCGCGATAGGGATCACCCCACTTACCAACCTCGCTCCCAATCCCCAGAGTACTGATTGTGCGCACCTGTCCCCACTAATTATATGACTATTTAAACCCACAGGTACACGAGGACAGCGCTGCACATTAGCGGACGATCCCTCAGCGGTGCTGTTGAACGTCGCTGCGCTGCCTACGAACCAAAGATTACCTTTTGTGTTTTGCTTAACTAGTGCTTCTATTTCATTATTATCTGTGGATAATAAAGAGCATTTCCCCGCAACCTTAAAAGTGTAGTTGTGTCACGATCAGTGCCTCCCAGCTCCCGTGTTCCGTGTTTTCCCTGTCTTGTGTATTTTAGTTCCGTTCCGTAGTTTTGTTTTTTCCACCCCTCATTTGATTTTCCACACCTGTCCGTTGTTTCTAGCTTGTTAAGTTCATGTATTTAAACCGTGACTTGCTACCTTTTTCTTGGCTGTTCATTGTTTGTTTGTACTGAGGTTCATTAG
Source organism: Electrophorus electricus (assembly GCF_041902795.1). Lineage (NCBI taxonomy): Eukaryota > Metazoa > Chordata > Actinopteri > Gymnotiformes > Gymnotidae > Electrophorus > Electrophorus electricus. The sequence continues at coordinate 14,488,118 of NC_137517.1, read as the reverse complement.
TATTTTTTTGTTTGTTCATTGAACATTTGGTTTAATGTTTTTGTATTTGTAAGTGTGTACTGCCTAGTCTGTCTGTTTTTCCTAGCCTTTGTGTTTCTAAGCCTCTGACTTCTTCCTAGCCTTTGTTGTAGCCTGCGTCCCCTGTTTGCCTTCGTGTGTTTTGTTTGTTTGATCATGTATCCTCGTACTCTCCGTGTTGGCTCTATGACCCTGGACTAATCTGACGACTACGACTCTGGATTTGCTTGTAATAAATCTCGCTCTTCTCGGCTTGTGTCCGCCTCCTCACCGTTATAAGGTGTTGGAATGTCCCACTATAATTACAAATCCTCCTAGTGATGCGAAGGCATTATTGCATCTGGGTTTTGCTGCTTGTGTCTTTGAGATTCACATTGTACAGATGTGGTGAGAGAAGTTTCAAGCACAGATCTTTGGAAACAACATGAGCTTTGCTGACAGATGTTGATCAGTGATCCTCAGAGAGTTACTACAACAAGCTTATGAAGTCCTACTATTATTATGAAATCCTACCGTTATTACTGTTATATTACTTTCTACTGCTGTCTACGTGTAAATCCAAATCCACTGACACACTATTTCTAGATATCGGTGTTTTTATTCTAGTAATGTGTAATGTGTAGAGGCAAAGAGGAATAGTTGTTACAGTGAGCTCTGTAGCATTAAACTCCCAGTATGATATACACTAGCTGATATGGAGAGACTGCCAGTAGACTACTAAGTAGCCTGAGAACTGAGAATTGTGTTTCTGAACAACACACACACCATGTAACATATGTGTTGTGTTTAATGTAGTGATGCAAGTAAACTAGTTCAAACAAGAACACGATATTCTGTACTTATACATTTACAGCGTGTCTACATCAAAGCTCTTCAAAAATACTGAAGTCCTTTTTCTCTTCACTTTGAGTGTCAGGTTGCAGTGAGCGGCGAAATACCGTAGCACTACACATATAGGCACATTCGGAATCGCTAAAGTGCAGATACCTTGATCAAAAGATCGGAGGCGCTATAGACACTGTTAGCCTAAGTGTAATATGCCTACCGCATATATTACGGTAATCCGTTTGCGAAATGATGTAGGGAGGGAAAGATTCCGTACTTTTAATACAGATGTTGAAAATCTAAAAGAAATGTGCACTTCAGCTTAATACCTTACTGAGGTCTAATGCATCCAAAGAAAATGTGGTAAAACATATGTAGAAGAGAAAGGTATTTTCTTTTTTTGGAAAATCAAATCTTCCATGTTAAAATCTATTTCTTTTCAGTTAAATCCACAATCGTTATAAAGTTCACTTTCATCCCTACTTATGATAAGATTTCCTTATGTTTTTACTGTGGGAAAGTGGAGAAAATATATAGCAATATTGTGCAAACGGCCAATCTGTTCACTATAGTATACTTTAAAATTCTATTTAAAAAATCATTTATCAATTCACTCTGCTATATCCCTGGAAAACACTTTCCAACATATTCTACAGTGTTGATAGCGCAACCGAGCTTTTGCAAAGTGCAGATGACGTGACCGCGGCCGAAAACCGAGTTTGAAGTTTGATCTGATTCAAAATAACCTAATTAAGCTTGTTTTGGCTCATATAAGTAATGGGACAAAATCAAAATGCCGGGATAACATGTTTTGATCTGGCTAATACCATGCTGTTTATAGGATCATAATTAGACTAGCAATGTCAGGCTAGTATAGCAACAATGGTGTGCATGTAAATGTAGATAAGGATTTATGAAGTTATAGTCAAATTTGTTTATATAGTGCTTTTTAAAACAGTTGTTGTTACAAAGCAGCTTTACAAATGTCAGAGTCCGAGCCCCCAGTGAGCAAGACAAGGGTGGCAGTGGCAAGGAAAAACTCCCTAGAGCATGAGGAAGACACCTGGAGAAATCAAGACAAACGCAAAGCCTGGTTCAGATTCTTGAAAAGTTCATTCATGTTGCTGACAGGATATGGTAAATTATATATTTATGTTCAGCTACACTGCAGGAAGGCCTCTTTGAACTGTACATGGAAACTTTTTATTTTGATAAAATATACTTTAATGTGATAAATGTAATTTTCCTCTGGCCAACAACAGACACTACAGTCATAACAATATAAGCAATGAGGAGCAGAATAAGTCGGTAAAGAGAAAAATGAACAAACAAACAATAATAAAAATGTAAAAATAAGCAATCAATGTCTAGTACAGAGGCATAACACCAGGGGTATGTGCACCTCAGCAGAAAGAGAGATTAATAGGCATGTCCAGGTACAAAAGTGTGTAAATTGAGGAACCATAATGTGCAAAGATGGATCCTGCAGATCCCACAGAATATGGCAGAATAGCTAAAAAGAAGCCAGAAGGAATCACAGGCATGAGAGCATCTTGGCACATTAGCGCTCTCAGACATTGTCAGTCAACAAACCTGAGTGACAAAAGAGAGTTGAAGTGACAGCATCATCAGATCCCAGTTTACCAGAACTCTCAATGCCCACAGAACCCCAGGTCTACACCTTTAGTTAATAAAATGTTAATAAAATGCATGAGAGATATGTTTAGTTAATAAAATGCCCGAGAGTATAAATATGTTTTCAGCCTAGCCTTAAACAGACTGTGTCTGAGTTTTGAACATTTACAGGAAGGTTATTCCATACTGTTGGAGCTTTATAGGAAAAGGCTCTGCTCCCTGTGGTAGATTTTCATATTCTTGGTACTAGAAGAGTCTGCACCTTTTGATTTAAGCAGAAGTGGTTGGTCATAATGGACTAGGAGTTCTCTAAGGTACTGTAGGGCAAGACCATTCAGTGCTTTGTAGGTCATTCGAAATATTTTATAATCAATACAAAATTTTACTGGGAGCCAGCGTAACATAGCTAAGATAGGAGTCATGTGGTCAAAATTTCTAGTTTTTGACTCTGGCTGCTGAATTTTGAACATAGACTAGCTTTTCTGCATCATGTAAGAAGAGAACGTTTTTAATTTTTGCAATGTTCCTCAGGTGGAGAAAGGCAGTCTTAGAAATATTATTTACATGAGCTTCAAATGAGAGACTGGGACCCATAATTACTCCAAGATCTTTAACTGTTAGAGAAGATGTGATTGGGTAACCAGTGAGGTTCATTGAGTAATTAAAGAGTGAGGACCTAGCTGTCTGTGGGTCTAATAGAAGCACCTCTCTTTTGTCAGGATTAAGTGAGAGAAAGTTTCTCAACATCCAGCGTCTGACATCCTTTATGCATTCGTCAAGAATACTAAGATGATATATGTCCTCTGGTTTGGCCCAGACATATAACTGAGTATAATTAGCGTGGCAACGGAAACTACCACAGTGTTTACGTATAATGTCACCTAGCAGTAGCATATATAAAGAAAAAAGCAGAGGCCCTAGAACAGATCACTGTGGGACAACATAGTTAACCTTGTTGTAAGATGAAAAGTCTCCATTTATATTAACAAACTGGTGGCGAACAGCTAGATAAGATTCAAAACAGGAAAGGGCTAGTCCCCTAATCCCAACAACATTTTCGAGTCTATCTAGCAAAATGTTGTGAAATATAGTGTCAAATGCTGCAGTCAGATCAAGCAATATAAGCAAAGAAACATAACCCTGAACAGAAGCCAACAACAGGTCATTAACTACTTTAATTATTGCTGTTTCTGTACTGTGATTAGGCCTAAACCCTGACTGAAAGACTTCATGTATCTGTTTCTGATTCAGATATGATCGTAGCTGCTGAGCTACAGTTTTTTCCTAGGATCTTGTAAATAAATGGATTTTTTGATAAGTGGTTAGATTTTCTGACTGGGGTACTATAACTAGGCTTTCTGTGTCTACACTGTATGGCAGTACTAAGTCAAGTGCATTTACACCTGTGGCATTTAGCAGACTCCCTTATTCAGAACAACTTACAAGACTACTTTACTTATACTTTGTTCGAGACTACAACGCACTTCTTTGTGGCTCTGGATGAGGGTATCTGCCATATGCTGTAAGTAGAAATATGAATCTGTGTCCTGCATTGTTTATCTGCATGTGTTTTTTGCAGGGTTACACCTGTAGTCTGTAGGAGGAGACGTGGCCTCCAGAATGAGTCTCTCCGGGGAACAGCACACAAAGAAAAGAGAGGTGAGAGAACAGAGGGACTCTGTAAAGCTTAAATGCCTTATAAACATACTTACTGTTTTGTGCTCATATACACTATATAGACAAAGTATTGGGACACCTACACAGAGCACCTTCCCATCCGAAATACATCCTAAATCTATAGACATTAGCTCACTTAAATCTCAGGGCATTTTCTTAAATTCACTTAAAAGGGTCTTACTTATAGCACGAGTCCCATGTTTCATACCAAAATGTTCCGACTGATCTCAGCTCTCTTTCTAAAAGGTACCATGTTGATTGAACAAGAAAGGAATGTTTCTGACGTGAAGGGTATATCCTCAGTGATTTCATGATTGTTTATTGGTTAGTTTCACACAGATTGACACACAGATTCTTCAATCTTGCACAGAATGACACATGAACATGTAAATCAGATGATGAGAGGCAGATTACACCTTTTAACCTATATCTAACCACTACATCTAATCTCTCATAGGCTCTTTATTCCTACTATTGACAAAATTGAAAAGGCAGATTCTACTGAATCTGTAGAATGTACAAATTCAGGAAATGTTTCGATCGTATTTATTGCAATTTATTGCAACACTGTCTTATTGCAAATATATTAACAAATACATTTCAAAACATAGAAATCGGTGCGCCAGCGCATGCATCAAAGACCACGGGTTAATATGGAGTTGGTTCCCCCTTTGCAGCTATAACAGCTTCCACTCTACTGGGAAGGTTTTCTACAAGATTTTGAGGAGTGTCTGGGAATTTTTGCCATTCATCCAGAAGAGCATTTGTGAGGTCACACTCTGATGTTGGAAAAGAGAGCCTGCATCGCAGTCTGTTCTAGTTCATCCCAAAGGTGTTTGATGTGGTTCAGATGGCTTTGTGTGGGCTAGTCAAGTTCTTTCTCACCAAACTCACTTTTATATTATGGACCTTGCTTTGTGCAATGTGGCACAGCCATGGCAGAACAAAAAATGACCTTTCAAAACTGTTCTCGCAAAGTTGGAAGCAGACAATTGTCCAAATTGTTGTGGTATGCTGAAGCATTAAGATTTCCCTTCACTGGAACTAAAGGGCCTAGGCCAACCCCTGGAAAACAACCCCATAGCATCATCCCTCCACCAAACCTTACAGTTGGCACAGTCAGGCAGGTAAAGTTCTCCTGGCATTTGCCAAGCCCAGGCTCATCCATCAGACTGCCAGATAGAGAAGTGTGAATCATCCCTCCACAGAACACATTTTCACTGCTCCAAAGTCCAATGGAGGCATGCTTTAAATCACTCCATCCAACACTTGGCATTGTGATTCTTGATGTAAGACTTGCATGCAGCTGCACAGCCATGAAAACCCATGCCATGAAGCACAATTTTTTTTTGCTGATGCTTATGCCAGAGGAAGTTTGGAACTCTGCAGTTATTGAGTCAGCAGAGTGTTGGTAAATTTTACATGCCTCAGCAATCTGTGACCCCACTCACATTGTCTTTACGTGGCTTGTCACTTCATGGCTGAGTTGCTGTGGTTTCTAAATACTTCCACTTTCAATAATACCACTCACCGTTGATTGGGAAATATCTAGGAGAGAAGGCATTTCACAAACTTGTTGCAACAGTTGCATCGTATTACAGTATGGTATTACATGGTATTACAGTACCAAGCTTGAATTCAGTGAGCTCTTTGGATTGACCCATTCTTTAAAAAAAAAAAAAGGAAGACTACCTGACTAGGTGCTTGATTTTATACAACTGTGCCAATGGGACTGAATGAAACACCTGAATTCAATGAGTAAGACATGTGTCCCAATACTTTTGTCCATATAGTTTTTACATGGGAAATATGAACAGGCCTGTTTTCTGTGTGGCTGAAAGTTCAAATACCAAAAATGTGCAAATTCTATATACAAATAGAGATATAAATCATATATACAAACAGCATCTGAAAACAGCAAATGGAAGTTCCATAATTGTAAGGCAGTTATTCGTCTTTCTTTTATATTAAATTACATTTCAGTCCACCACCTAGATGTGAGGACAGCAAAGATCCCTGATGGATTATAGAATTTTATAATTATTACCATCTGCATGTCTATATATACCCTAATTAATTTCCAAATAACCAAATCTCTACCACAATAGTGTGATTCAAAGAGAGAGATCAGGCCAACCTGAACCCGGCTGCGTCTCAGTGAGGAGTGACCACTCAATAGACCCTCCATATCACTTCAGAGAGGAGGTTTTGTGATGAGAGGTAAGGATGGTCTCCTGGTTTAGGGCAGTGTTCCTCACTCTCAGTGCCACCAGAACAAACTTACTCGGCTCATTATGAAGCTCTTCATAAGCTGCAGCAGGTGTGTTGGACAGGAAAATGCTAAATTGCAGATCTGCTGTTCTTCCATACTGGGAGTGAGGAACACTGCTTTAAGTTACATCAGTTTATCTAGCCCATATTCCTATGACTCCAGGGAGATAAAAAGCAAAGCTGAGATTTACACCTGGAGAATCACTGACAATATAACACTTCTCATAATTAATTACATTATTTTAGCTAATTATTTATATGTTTCTAGAAAATTAATTGTCTATTATAAAAGGCTGAAATGCATGATCTATATGAAAGTCTGTTGGTGTATTTATTGGTGGTGTGTGGTGCAGATATATGCCACATAATAATCAGATATATAGCAGATATATGCCACATTAATGAGTGTTGTTCATTTACAGTGTACAAAAGAAGAAATCAATACTCAACAAAATGCATTTTGAGTCCATATTCAAGGTCTTTATGGGGCTCTAACTAGTGTCAGAATTGGCAGGCTTTAAAACACTGCATGGGTTTGTTTGTTTGTTTTTTGCTTAATGCAGCTGTTTGTTATGATAATTTTATGCATTATTTTTGTTAATCATATGAAGGTGCAGTTTGGATAGTAAACAGTAAACAGTAACTGTATGTGTTCTGCCCCATATAACAAAATCATAAAATCTCTGTAACATTGTTTTATGACTGGAGATGTTTATTTCTAACCAGGAGCTGGAGCACAAAGTCATCTGGTGAAGAAGGAACTGAAGAGATTTAAGAAGCTATTGTGTCCAGATTACCCAGCATGCCCTGAGAGAGATGTGGAGGATGAGGATGGCCAGAGCAGTGTCAGAGAAGGAGCACTGAAGATCACACCGCACGTCCTGAGGAACATGAAGTTGACAGACCTCACTAACACACTACAGACCAGTAAGAGCTCTGTGTCATGGCATAATTCTGTTACTTTAACTACAGAGTAAGGACACTTTAAATAAAATAAATATCATCCTCTTTTTGAATTTTTATATGCATTGTTCATGGATTACTTTGATATTACTGCTAATTATTGTATATGTGTAACATTGAGCGGTAAGGAGGCAGACGCTTGTGCGGAGAAGAACGAGTCAGTCCAGAGTCAAAGAGCCGACACGAAGAGTACGGGGATATATGAATAACAAAACAAACACACGGAAGCAAATGGGAAACAGACTATAACAAAGGCTAGGGAAAACTCAGGGCTAAGAAACACAAAGGCTAGAATACACGGAGTACAAACCAACACATTCACATAAACGCAACCATTCAGCATAAATGCAATGAAGCCTAATAATGAACAGACAAAACACTGGTATCCAGACAGGGTTTAAATATATGAACTTAATACTAGAAATGAGGGACAGGTGTGCAAAATCAAACAAGGGGAGGACAAAACGAAACCATGGAACGGAACAAAAAAAACACAAGACAGGAAAAACACGGAATACAGGACCCGGGAGGGACTGACCGTGACAATATGTTCATCGCTATATTTTTCTGTTTATTAGACACATTAGTCTATGGGTATTAGAAATCAGAACTCAGGAATATTAGAACATGGAACCAGGACCCTTCTGGATGAGATCTACACAGAGCTCTACATCACAGAGGGAGGGAGTGGAGAGGTCAGTAATGAACATGAGGTGAGACTGAATGAGACAGCATCCAGGAGACCAGCAACACAGGAGACACCCATCAAATGCAACGACCTCTTTAAAGACAAACCCATCAAAAGTGTGCTGACTAAAGGAGTTGCTGGAATTGGAAAAACTGTCTTTGCGGAGATGTTCATTCTGGACTGGGCTGAAGGAAGAGCAAATCAGGATGTCATCTTCATATTTCCACTTCCTTTTAGGGAGCTGAATATGATGAAGGAGAAAAAAGTTCAGACTGGTGGATCTGCTTCATCACTTCTTCCCAGAAACAAAACAATTACAATTAATAGACTGTGATGCTTACAAAGTCATTTTCAGCTTTGATGGTCTGGATGATTGTCGACTTCCTCTAGATTTCCAGAACAATGAGAACTTGCGGGATCTAACAGAGTTGACCTGAGTGGATGTGCTGCTGACAAACCTCATCAAGGGGAATCTGCTTCCTTCTGCTCTCCTCTGGATAACCCGCAGCAGCCAATGAGTTTCCTCATGACTGTGTTGACCTGGTAACAGAGCTACGAGGGTTCAGTGACCCTCAGAAAGAGGAGTACTTCAGGAAGAGAATCAGTGATCAAAGATAGAATCTGCAAATAGAATCATCACACGTGAAATCATCAAGAAGTCTCTACATCATGTGTCACATTCCTGTCTTCTGTTGGATTGCAGCCACTGTTCTAGAGAGAATGTTGGGTGAAGCAGAGAGTGGAGAGATCACCAAGACTCTGACTCAAATGTTCACACACTTCCTGTGTGTGACACAAAGACAGAAAGTACCATGGTAAAACTGACACTGATCCTGACCAAACTAGAAAGATTGTTCTGGCACTGGGAAAACTGGCTTGCTGGAAAAGGGCAACCTGATCTTCTATGAGGAAGACCTGAGAGAATGTGGCATTGATGTCAAAGAAGTGTCAGTGTACTCAGGAGTGTGTACCCAAATATTCAGAGAGGAGTCTGGGCTGCACCTGGGGAAGGTGCTCAGCTTTGTGCATCTGAGTGTTCAGGAGTTTCTGGCTGCTTTATATGCATTTCTCTCCTTCGTATCCAACAACACAAATGTGTTGGAACAGAAAACCACTACAGTCTTCTATGACTTCAAACGTCTTCTATGGTTTCACTGAATGCAGTGGACAAGGCCTTACAGAGTAAGGCTGGACACCTGGATCTTTTCCTCCGGTTCCTTCTGGGTCTCTCAGTGGAGTCCAATCAGATTCTCTTATGAGGTCTATTGACACATGCAGGAATCAGCTCTTACAGCAAAGAGGAAACAGTCAAGTACATCCAGAAGAAAATCAGGAAGAATCCCTCACCAGAGAAATCCATCAATCTGTTCCAGTGTCTGAATGAACTGAATGATCATTCTCTAGTGCAGGAAGTCCAAACATACCTGAGCAGAGGAGGTGACTATTGTCTCAGTGGAGCCAGGCTCTCTCCTGCTCAGTGGTCAGCTCTGGTGTTTGTGTTGCTGAACTCAGAACAGGAGCTGGATGAGTTTGACCTGAGTAAATATGACTCATCAGAGGAATGTCTACTGAGACTGTTGCCAGTGGTCACAGCATCCAGAAAATTTGTGTGAGTATTTTCATTCATAAACATAATTGCACTGGGTGAGTTTCTGAAAAAACATTGGAAAACTAGGCACATCCCTAACTCCACCATAGGGTAATTTATTAATTTTTGAGTGTTATTAATGAAATGTTATAAACTTATAATGAAGCATTTTAAAACTCTTTTTCTATTAATATGAGCTTAAGGTATTATGTTACAACCTCCTTGTTCAGTGGGCATATTATTGGAATTGATATTGAAGGGCTTGCATACTCTGTCTCTAAAAGAGCAACGTGTTTGGCCAGTAGCTCAAGTTTTGCTGGTTCATTTTAGTTTTTTTCTTCAGGGTGCTTTTCTCTCTGTTAAAGCTTCTCTCTTTTTGGCTCCACATTCTCCAGCGTCTCTTCCTCTATTAATAAGAGTTCCTGGCTGCACCCACAAGCGCTGCTCTCTCAGGCGACGGTGGTGATCTTCAGCTGGGTCCTTCCTGAAAGCCCCGGCAGATGCAGCAGGACTAGAGCAGGTGAAGGGGACCGTGGAGAGACAGGCTGCGACGAGTTTGTCCACTCTGTGTACAAACAAAGAATATGTCTGTGTGTGCTTTAAAGAGACCATGGTAAAGTTAGAGACTCAACTGTGTATTCCTGTCCACATATCTCACAGACACTACCATCATCGTAGACACAGCAACATCAGCATGCTCATTTAATCCCAACATTCGCACAAAATCACACACCACAGAGGCAGGAGGGCTCTGGAATTGCCAATCTGCTGTCCAGATGACTTCATCTCAGCCCTAGCATCCCTCCACTCACTACACTTCCGGACTCTGACAGAGTCCTGAATCGCCCCTGAGAACTCAGCGGCTCCAGCTGCCCTGTCCTCTGCCTTTTCTTTCAGTCATTCTCTGCAGCGTCTCGGCAGTTGTCATCTACTGCCCTCCAGGTTCTCTAGATAAATTCATTGATGGGCTTGACACCCTCCTGAATCAATTCCAGATTACAGGAAATCCATTCATTCTCCTTGGTGTCTTCAACCTTCAATCAGACAAGCTACATTCCTTCTGCATCCTTCCACTGTTGTCATCATTTGAACTCTCTTTCAACCAGTCTCCTCCAAACCAGAGCGAGCAATGCTCTAGACCTGATTTTCGCCCAGACCACCACAGCACCGAATATTGCAGTCACCCCCTCTACCAGCTGTTTCTCATCTTGCTTGACTGACATTGCTTCATAGATGACAGCCTACCACTCTAAGCTCAACCCTAGCAAATCTGATCTCCTGTACATCTCAGGGACTGCCAAACCTCGCCATGACCTCATCGTGTCATTTGAGAACTCCCTGGTATTGTCGAATTAAGCTGCTCTTAGTCGGCGTAACTTTGGACAAGTTGTCGTTGTCATGTTTCAGACCTGACCCAGTCTGGCAGATTTCTCCTTCGTAACATATAAAAGATTCAGCCCTTTCTTTCAGAGGAAGCTACCCAGGTGCTTCTGCAGTCAATGCTAGACTACTGCAACAGCTAATTACTACTTCACAGCTGATCCAGAATGCAGCTGCACGACTAGTCTTTAATCTTCTAAAGTTTATATGTCACTACACTGCTGCATTCCCTTCACTGTCTTCCAGTAGCTGCTGCTTCAAATAAAAAAAAAAAACCCTGATTCTCGCCTAGAAACATCTGTTAACATATATTTGTGGAATATTTAAATGATCACTTGTCCTGCACCTATGTTGAGTAACTGAAATTCTAGTACTTATTGTTTGGTATTGATTGTTATTACACTTACTAAAGGTTCTTCTTCTTAATCCTGTGTTTGTGTTTGGGATGTGTGTGCATTGTACCTGTTTGAGTGTACATATGCCTGTAAATATGACTCTGGTGCTCTGTCGTATTGTGATGACTGTAAAGGACCTTTGTGTAGAAGTTATCTTAACTTTCCCTGTGAGTTTGAGAGAGAGGGAGACAGAATTGACATGTGTGTGCATCTTTGTGGTTGTGTCTGCTGTTGTGTGTGACACTTTGGGCTCATGAGTGCATGCATGAGAACAAGTTGAACTGTATGCGTGAGGAGTTTGTACTTCTCTGTGCAGACTCTCAAACTGCAAAATTACAGCTAAAGGTTGTGCCACTCTGGCTTCATTACTGAGACCAAACCCCTCATCACACCTGAGAGAGTTGAATCTGGACACAATGAATCAGGAGACTCAGGATTGAAGCAGCTCTCTGCTCTACTGGAGGATCCACACTGTAAACTGGAGAAACCACAGTGAGTTACTGACTTACTGTGTTTTTATACACATGGGCACACAAACACACATCTGTGTGTATACTCACTCTCAGTTTGCCTCTCTCTAACGCACACACAAACATACACACACACATTGTAAGTGTATCTATTTCTAACACTCACATCTACCTGTGTGCACAAATTCATATATGCTGTACACACATACACAATCCCTGTACCTCACACTCAATTACACTGTATATGTCTCTTTATTGCACACACCCCAAATGCATCGCTGTATATTTCTTTCTCTCAGAAAATATTACCATTCTCTCTCTCTTTCTCCCTCACACACACACACACACACACAGACATTCTGAGTTTTTTTTCTCTCTCTCTCTCTCTCTCTCTCTTTCTCCCTCACACACACACACACACACACACACAGACATTCTGAGTTTTTCTCTCTCTCTCTCTCTCTCCCTCTCTCTCACACACACACACACACACACACACACACACACACACACACACTGTATCTTTCCTCTCCACACAGTATATCTCTCTCACTCTCCCACACACATACAATCACTGCTTGTTTATATAAACATACACAAGTTTGACTTTTACTCCTCTCTGCAGGCTGTCTTGGTGCAGGATTATAGGAAGGCTGTGCTGCTCTGGCTTCAGCTCTGATGCTAAACCCCTCATCACACCTCAGAGAGATATGTTCAGATATGTTATTGGTATATAGTCGTAACCAAATCTTCATGCAGTGCTGAAAATAAGGATGACATTCAGAATTCTTGACAATAACCCAAATGCTTGTCAGTCGTAACTATAACTTCAAGCCACTTCTTTGCCAGCACAGAGTGAAGTTTTAATACCAGTAAGATCAGCATATGTTTTAAACAAATAAATATGTACATTCATCTTATGAGTAGCTTTTGTCACCAAATGATTATTTAACATATAATCTCATGTACTGGTGCAACCCAATGGGATAGCTGGTTGCAACAGCGCATCCAGTGGTAAAGTTGATCTGGAGCAATAACTTTGCAGTTGTGTCTTTGTGGTTGTGTGTGCCTGTGTGTAAAACACACTACAAAGGCAAGCATATCAAAGACCAACAGCACTGCACTCCATGACACGGGTTTATATACGCACAGACACAACACTAATCCGGTGCAGGTGTGCAGGGGTGATCACAACTAAACAGAGACCCTCCCACTGCCCGTGGCGAGCCAAACCACGTGACTCGTGGGAGGCGAGCGTTTTGTGACAGAGCCATTGTAGCAGGAATTAGATTTTTTTATTATTATTATTTAGCAAATTGTTTAATTGGTGTTCAAGTTCTCTTAATTTATTTGGGGTTTCTTTGAATGGATTGTTTATATTCATATTTTCTAATTCACCAATCTTTGATTCTAAATTTATTGAATTTTCTGATTCTTTCTTTTTCTTATATGTAGCATACAATATTATTTTTCTTCTTAAGACAACTTTGCAATAACAGTTTCTCAAAACAGTGATGGTGAGATTTCTGGGGAATCATTTGTTTCTAGAAAGGAGGCCCATTCTCTTATAATATATGTCACGGTTGGCCGGTCCCCTAAAGGGGGGGACACGCCCCTGGCAGACCAGGACCGTGTCACTCACTTTCCCCACTTGCAATAACCTGTCTCCTCACAGGAGACACCTGCGTCTCATTTACCTGTACGTGTATTTGTACACCCACAGGTTCAGATGGACAGCGCTGCACATTAGTATTCAAACCACACGAGCCTGCTGGAGAGAGATGCTACTCCGCTCCCGAAAAGCCGCTTGACTCGGTATCGCTGCTTTGAAAGCATGAATAATAAAGAACCAGTTAATGGAACTTCGCCTCTCGCTTCCTCTCTGCCGCCGAGGTCACAATATAGTTATTACTCACCGCCCTTTAGTTCACATTAAATAATCTCAATGCTGAGAGAGTAAAACTTGTTGAAATGTATTTACTTATTGAGTTGTTTAACATGCACACACATCAACATGTATCATACCTTCAACTAGATAAAACAATTTTTAAGTAACATAGACTATTTTAAGAAGTTTAATATTTTATATAATTGAAGAAAATGACATTTATCACGTTAAAGCATATTTTATCAAAATAAAAAGTTTCCATGTACAGTTCAAAGAGGCCTTCCTGCAGTGTAGCTGAACATAAATATATCATTTACCATATCCTGTCAGCAACATGAATGAACTTTTCAAGAATCTGAACCAGGCTTTGTGTTTGTCTTGATTTCTCCAGGTTTCTTCCTCGTGCTCTAGGGAGTTTTTCCTTGCCACTGCCACCCTTGTCTTGCTCACTGGGGGCTCGGACTCTGACATTTGTAAAGCTGCTTTGTGACAACTGTTTTAAAAAGCACTATATAAACAAATTTGACTATAAATCCTTATCTACATTTACATGCACACCATTGTTGCTATACTAGCCTGACATTGCTAGTCTAATTATGATCCTATAAACAGCATGGTATTAGCCAGATCAAAACATGTTATCCCGGCATTTTGATTTTGTCCCATTACTTATATGAGCCAAAACAAGCTTAATTAGGTTATTTTGAATCAGATCAAACTTCAAACTCGGTTTTCGGCCGCGGTCACGTCATCTGCACTTTGCAAAAGCTCGGTTGCGCTATCAACACTGTAGAATATGTTGGAAAGTGTTTTCCAGGGATATAGCAGAGTGAATTGATAAATGATTTTTTAAATAGAATTTTAAAGTATACTATAGTGAACAGATTGGCCGTTTGCACAATATTGCTATATATTTTCTCCACTTTCCCACAGTAAAAACATAAGGAAATCTTATCATAAGTAGGGATGAAAGTGAACTTTATAACGATTGTGGATTTAACTGAAAAGAAATAGATTTTAACATGGAAGATTTGATTTTCCAAAAAAAGAAAATACCTTTCTCTTCTACATATGTTTTACCACATTTTCTTTGGATGCATTAGACCTCAGTAAGGTATTAAGCTGAAGTGCACATTTCTTTTAGATTTTCAACATCTGTATTAAAAGTACGGAATCTTTCCCTCCCTACATCATTTCGCAAACGGATTACCGTAATATATGCGGTAGGCATATTACACTTAGGCTAACAGTGTCTATAGCGCCTCCGATCTTTTGATCAAGGTATCTGCACTTTAGCGATTCCGAATGTGCCTATATGTGTAGTGCTACGGTATTTCGCCGCTCACTGCAACCTGACACTCAAAGTGAAGAGAAAAAGGACTTCAGTATTTTTGAAGAGCTTTGATGTAGACACGCTGTAAATGTATAAGTACAGAATATCGTGTTCTTGTTTGAACTAGTTTACTTGCATCACTACATTAAACACAACACATATGTTACATGGTGTGTGTGTTGTTCAGAAACACAATTCTCAGTTCTCAGGCTACTTAGTAGTCTACTGGCAGTCTCTCCATATCAGCTAGTGTATATCATACTGGGAGTTTAATGCTACAGAGCTCACTGTAACAACTATTCCTCTTTGCCTCTACACATTACACATTACTGGAATAAAAACACCGATATCTAGAAATAGTGTGTCAGTGGATTTGGATTTACACGTAGACAGCAGTAGAAAGTAATATAACAGTAATAACGGTAGGATTTCATAATAATAGTAGGACTTCATAAGCTTGTTGTAGTAACTCTCTGAGGATCACTGATCAACATCTGTCAGCAAAGCTCATGTTGTTTCCAAAGATCTGTGCTTGAAACTTCTCTCACCACATCTGTACAATGTGAATCTCAAAGACACAAGCAGCAAAACCCAGATGCAATAATGCCTTCGCATCACTAGGAGGATTTGTAATTATAGTGGGACATTCCAACACCTTATAACGGTGAGGAGGCGGACACAAGCCGAGAAGAGCGAGATTTATTACAAGCAAATCCAGAGTCGTAGTCGTCAGATTAGTCCAGGGTCATAGAGCCAACACGGAGAGTACGAGGATACATGATCAAACAAACAAAACACACGAAGGCAAACAGGGGACGCAGGCTACAACAAAGGCTAGGAAGAAGTCAGAGGCTTAGAAACACAAAGGCTAGGAAAAACAGACAGACTAGGCAGTACACACTTACAAATACAAAAACATTAAACCAAATGTTCAATGAACAAACAAAAAAATACTAATGAACCTCAGTACAAACAAACAATGAACAGCCAAGAAAAAGGTAGCAAGTCACGGTTTAAATACATGAACTTAACAAGCTAGAAACAACGGACAGGTGTGGAAAATCAAATGAGGGGTGGAAAAAACAAAACTACGGAACGGAACTAAAATACACAAGACAGGGAAAACACGGAACACGGGAGCTGGGAGGCACTGATCGTGACACAACTACACTTTTAAGGTTGCGGGGAAATGCTCTTTATTATCCACAGATAATAATGAAATAGAAGCACTAGTTAAGCAAAACACAAAAGGTAATCTTTGGTTCGTAGGCAGCGCAGCGACGTTCAACAGCACCGCTGAGGGATCGTCCGCTAATGTGCAGCGCTGTCCTCGAGTACCTGTGGGTTTAAATAGTCATATAATTAGTGGGGACAGGTGCGCACAATAAGTACTCTGGGGATTGGGAGCGAGGTTGGTAAGTGGGGTGATCCCTATCGCGAGTGGGCGTTTCCTTCCTGCTGGCAGCCCGGCCTACCGTGACACTTGGTCTGTTCCATCCAAAGATGCTGTTCGTTTTCATGCCTCGGCTATTGTGAATCCCCCGTTTTTCTTTGGTTTCATTTTGTATTGTTTTGTTTGTGAAGTTCATGGCTACTGGGGTTGCTGTTGGGTAACACTTTCACACACCTGTTTCTTTTCTTCCTCTTTGCTCTTACAACACCCAGTGAAACACTGTGTGAGTGGTTCAAATAGACTCCAAGTTTAAACAGATATTTAGAGCCCTGCTTTTCTGTTTTCATCTGAGTTGTACAGTGAAACTGTACTGAGTACTGAAGTCAGTGCTGAACTCCCGAGAAGGGCAAACAGGAGGTTGTAAAATGCAGTACCACTGAGTGCCACAAGAGGCATTTCAGCACAGTCAGTGCAGGAATAAATGGGCCCTCTAATGCATAAAACCAACCATCACTCTGAAGAAGCAATAGATTTTTAGCACTCTCACCCATTCCCTGGATACACACACACACACACACACACACACACACTCTAAATAACAAAAACAGAGGCTTTAGAATAGAGACAAGTTGACAGTTGTGATCTGGTCTCTTTTCTACTACAGCTATGTGAGTTCAGCTGTGTAGGATGTGGAAGAAGTGGTGGGAAGGTGATAACTGTATCTTTAGAAGTGATAGTGACCTGACCTCAGTTTCCTGTTCATGATACTCATATGTACTCTCCCACATACACACAAATCTCTTCATACTAATATGTACTTCCAATGCATATTTGGGTCTATAAATCAAATTTTCAGTTTTTAATCAGAGTTCATAACCTTAGGTTTGGTGATGAGTTGGACTCATTGTTCTACAAAAGGAAAACATTTTAGAATGAACAGCTGAAGTTATTCATTGTACTCTGTATCTGGATGAGTTTGCATGTGAGTGTTTTTGTGTAAGTCAGAGAGAGGTATATAATATAAAATGGGTAAGTCTCTCTCTCTCTCTCTCTCTCTCTCTCTCTCTCTCTCTCTCTCTCTCTCTCTCTCTCTCTCATGCTCCGAGGTGTGCTTTAACGGTAAGCTGCCAGGAAGTCCTAAACTTTAAGACTTTAAGCACAGCCAGTTTGTCAGTCAGTCCGTCAGTCATTACTGCGACAACATGGATCTTAGTCCACTCCCTGTGATACTCAGTGAGTAAATGTTCTCTTTATATCTTCTTTAGGGTAAGTGCTGCTGTATGAAGTTGTTAATATGCAGTCTGAGGATCCTGAGTGATGAGTATCAGAGTATTAGAGGGGAGATGAGATGAGGGGAGTATCAGAGCTTCAGTTCCATGTTCCAAGTGTTATTTCAGTAGACTTTTGAAAATAATTGTCCAAAAACACTACCTTTTTTCAAAATCCACTCAAGCTTTATTCTACAATGCTAAATTAGAAAAATCTGTTCATGAAGCAAATTGGAAGTATATAGTATTTTTTATTAGGCTAGTCTTACTTCTATTTTGTCAAATGTATTTATATAGCACTTTTTAGTACACACTTTTACAAATTTATGGGTCCAGATGCCTGATGAGCAAGTCAGAGGTGACAATGGCAAGGAAAAACTCCCTGGAAAGGTTTATGGAAGAAATCTTGGGAGGATCCAGACTCAAGAGGGAATGCATCTATGCCTTATTATGTCTTTATTTTAGTCCAAGTAGCCGCTTGTTGTAGATGTGGAGCCTCAGTTATTCCAGTGGGTCTAGGGTGGGCAGGCTGTTTCTGAGAAGCCAGCATTCGATCATCTGTTCTCTAATGCTCCTTTTACTAATTTATTTTTTATGTTTTCTTAAATAAATGAATAATTTTATTGTTTATATTATGTTCTGTTTTTCCTCTTACTTTTTTAGTTCTGATTTCACTTCTTCAAGCTTGGCCTGCTCCAGGTTATTTCTACTTGTTTATGCTTTTTGTCTAGTTTTGTCTAGTTTTATCTAATTCATATATACATTTTAATCTCTGGAATATACAATTTTAACACCCACCTATGGAGAGGCAAATAAAAACCTGAATTGGAGGAGAAGGTGTCTGTCTCTGTGGAGTGTGTTTAAATTGTATAACGCACAGCTGAGCATGGATTAACCCACTTGTTCCATGATGCTCATGAAAACAACACATATTTCTGAAGACATATATGCAGTGCCTTCCACAAATACTGACACCCTGGTCAAACAAGCTGTAAAAGCACCAAGAAATAAATGGATCTGAGAAAATATTTATTTCAAAATGATATTTAGGCTTTCCCTTTCAATCAGTGTACTTCAAAGGCTAGATTGCTAACATGTTAAATGAAATGTTTTTACTCCCAATTTTGCTTATGTCTATCAATGACAATAGTTGGAGAGGGAACTTTAATTATGCTTTGATACCAGAAGCTTTTTTGGGTGGGGAGTAGGGTGGGTAATATTTCTTCAAGCACCGCATCAGTATATGTTACTCAGAAACTACCATTATTAAAACTGTACTGCAAAAGGCCATTATTATTTCTATTTTGTAACTCTCCAAATCCCCTTTGCTAATTCCACTGTTGTGAAGCTAGGTTGATATGTGTATGTGTACATTTTCAGACTCTGCATTTTGTGTTTTCTGTGTTACAGAGAGACTTCAGGTAGTACTGAGTGTGTCTCCACAAAGCTGGCTGACTGAAGGAGTCTCAGTAACTCTAAACTGTGAGGTCAGAAACTCCTCTACAGGCTGGACATTCAGCTGGTACAGAGTTAATCCCCACAGAAAAGGATTAACTCCAATAAGAAACATGTATGGCATTGTGAGTTATTCTGTAGAGCTTCTCTCAGACAGCAGCAGAGGAGCTGGAGGCTCCTACACTCTCAGTCCTGCTGCTCTTCATCACACAGGAGTTTATGTGTGCAGAGCAGTGAGAAGAGAACCAGCCTATCAGAGACAGTATAGCAACCTACAGCCACTATGGATCACTGGTGAGGACTTACAACAGCAGTGTTTGTTGGTGCCTGTAATAATAATGGTGGATACAGGAGACTAGTGCACAGAGTGATGTTTAACATAAAATGTGGGAACACATCTTGAAATAAAGAAATGTAACATCAACAAGTAACTAGACACAGTCTATAAACAGTGAGAGGCCACAAATGAACTACAAGTGGAAGTGCGAGACTACACACAGAGGAAACTGGCCATGCTGCTTCAGAGCACTGCCTGATTAGGATATAATCTATCAGATAATCTATCAGATAATATATCAAATAATTCAGCAGCAGGTGCAGATATTCAAGGGAGGTGGAACTCTGAGGACTGCTGTTTTGGGTTTTTGCAAGTAACTTCCTAAATGGTTGATGTTAATCCCATACACTCCAAGGCGCCTTTTTTATATAGTTTTTACCTAATTACTGTGTTATGACTCAGTCTAGGTATGTGAGTCTGTAACACAAAAAACATCAATCCATGAAGTGATAATGGAGCACGATTGGTGAGTGGAATGACAAACAAAACAGACAAAGTCAAGGGAGCGAATACAAGGTCATACATCGAGCTCTAAGTTACTCAAAGGCAAAACATGTGCACAGCAACACCACCACACAAGTCTCTTTCCCAGCACAACTGGCCTCTCTTCCTCATTTTGTCTGGTGAGCCAGCAGGTTGGTGATCCTGGCACAGAGAAGCAACAATGGGACTGGGTTCAAGCGTGAAAGGGAAATCACATACGAGACCTGGCATGAACCTGTAACACAGACACAAAGAAACCAGGGCACACATGCACACACATACATAAAACTGAATAATTTACAGTAGTTTCTGAATAATATACCTTAATATATAACAACAACTTAAACTATGAACATATATACTGTAGTTATTAAGATGTTAAGTCTGTTAACAGATGTAAAACTTGTTGCTAACTGTGCATATTCATTACACAAAGGTAATGTAAGTGACCTTGTGCCTGTGAAAGGCACTATATAAATTGAACTTATTATAATAGAACTGGTCCTTTTCATGTATAATGTGCCTGAATGATGATTAGACAGTCTTAACACATCACAAATGTATTTTCTGTTTGTAAGGTGAGTCTCCTCCAGCCTCTCTGATCATCAGTCCCAGCAGAACCCAACACTTTAGTGGTGACTCTCTCTCACTGAGCTGTGAGGGACAGAGTGACTCTGCTGGATGGAGTCTGAGACGAAACACACACAGTGGGAGGCTGTCAGATTGTTCATCAGGCTGGGGATCAGTTACAGGATCTACGTGCACCATCAGCACATTAAACATATCCCACTCAGCAGTGTACTGGTGTCAGTCTGAATCTGGAGGGAACAGTAATCCTGTCAACATCACAGTGCACAGTGAGTCTCCATGTAGTTCACACAACTGTTAAGGGGAAAAGGAAATGCCTGATCACGGAATATTAGGAACTATTAGTGTCTAAGAGTCAAACTGCCCCTGGTAACAGGAATTCTATCATTTTTAGAATTGGTTGATGATCTGAACACAGCAGTGCTTCTGCACTGTTGAGTGTTTTTAGCTGAGGTGAATCAGCTCAAACAGTGAACAGGGCTGTACTGGGGAGCTATTGTTGTTGTTTAAAACAACAATAGCTACAATAGCTAACAATAGCTACAATAAGCTACTTGACTTATAATTGAAAGGTTGCTGTTTCAAGTCCCACCCCTGTCAAATTGCCACTTTTGGGTCCCTGAGCAAGACCCTTAACTCTCAAGTTGTACTCAGTCATAATTGTAAGTCACTTTGGAAAAAGCATCATCTAAATTCCATAAATATAAGTGCTGTGTGATTTCTACACTGGAGCCTGAGCGGTTCTGTCTGTGCAGCCTAATTGGTCACAAATTCTGAGTAGAGAGACCATCGCACTTGTGAATGAGGAGGAGAGAGTGTAACTGTCTGGACATACTACTGACACAGGGTGATGGTAGAGTTCACTGCTCCTATCAAATCTCTTATGTTAATTAATGTAAAAGTGCATTACATCAGTCATGACTGCCTATGTTACATTATTGGAAAATATGACCAACATGTCTGGATAGATTAATGAAGTGATTCATACAGTGAGATGTTCATGTTTTACACTCTTGTGGAATGACACACTAAAATCTAATTAATAATTGTACTGTCACAGTAAAACCAAGACCTGAACTCACATCAAGCCTTAAAGGAGCTGTACTGGTGGGAAAGCCAGTGACTCTGCACTGTAAGCTGGAGCAGTCTGCTGGATGGAGCTTTTACTGGTCCAGACACACACAGAACCCTGACAATGAGACCAACATTGCAACAAGCTCCTACACCATCAGCTCAGTGGCGCCCTCTGATGGAGGCCAGTACTGGTGCAGAGCTGGCAGAGGAAACCCAGTCTACTACACACACTACAGTGATGCACTCTGGGTAAACGTTACTGGTGAGTAAAAGTATATAACTACAGTAGAAATGTGCAGTTTATTATGTGTGAGCACTGCCTACAGATCTGACAACATTACCATAATTAATTATTAAGGTTATTATTGTTAGAATAACAATAATTGTTATTATTATTATTATTGTTAGAAGGTTTCACTTGATAACAGAACATTCAGAGCTATGAGTTTGTAGCTAAGAAAACTCAAATTAGTGAAATCTGAATATTTAATGTCAGTATTTTGGGGAACGTTTTCATTTTCATTGATTCCTATTTTGTTGTCACATATTAATATTTACATACTAACAGGTTTATATAGAGTTTAAACTAAGTTTGCTTCACTGTATAACAAAAAATTATAACACGTGACTAGTGCATTATAATATTGACTTCAAGATATAAAGAGTGATTAGATGCTGCAGTGCTGAGCACTAGAACAGATATGACCTGATGTCATGATAACTCTGTTTATGCCCTGTCTGCCACTCTGAGGAGAAAAGTACATACTTCCTTTGTTGACACCAGTATGTGAATATAAAAGGATATGTGTACAGTGTTTGTGTGGTAGAGAAGTGTGTGCTCTCTCTGTGTGTGTGTGTGTGTGTGTGTGTGTGTGTGTGTGTGTAGTGAAGTGCTGGCTGTTGTCTAGCAGTCTAGCACCTCAGCTCCCCATTCTAGATGTTTTGAATAAAATAATAGTGTATGTTCTTCCTAAATGGGGAATCAGGGAGTTTATAACTGTGGCTGAACTGACATCTCTGGTATAAAGGCATTTAATGGTGACGTATTTACAATGAAATATTTTCTGTGTGTGCATGTATGTTTTGTCATGTCCGTATCATTCAGTACCTCCATTCTCAGTCCTCAATCGAATCAGTAGTCTACTGTCAGTCTCTCCATATCTGCTAGTGTCCATCATATTGGGGGTCAAATGCTACAGCGCTCATGGTAATACCTCTTTCTCTTTGGTTCTATAAATTGCACATTACAAAAGCCTAAACACATAGAAATAGTCTGTCCGAAGAGGATTTGTCTTAATATATTTAAACAACAGTAGAAAGTAATGTAAAATAGCAGTAGGAGATTATTAACTGCATATATTAACTTTCTGAGGGTCACCGACTAAAATC
>NC_137517.1:14362500-14460000 GCF_041902795.1 Electrophorus electricus | reverse complement strand
AAGACATAAGCAACACAACCCAAATGCAATAATGCCTTTCTTCCATTTTGGGGAATTGTAATCTTAGCAGGACATAGACTTTCACTTTGTTGTGTGTTTTTTAATTCCCCCCCCACACACACACACACCTCAGACTGGTGAAAAACAAAGTTGGAATGCTATTTGTTAGGAGAAAATCCTTTCTTGTGAATCCCAGTTTTACTTTAATTTGTGTGTGTGTGTGTGTGTGTGTGTGTGTGTGTGTGTATGTGTGTGTGTGTATATGTGTGTGTGTGTGTGTGTGTGTGTGTGTGTGTGTGTGTGTGTGTGTGTGTGTGTGTGTGTGTGTGTGTGTGTGTGGTTCAAATAGACTTCAGGTCTAAACAAACATATAGCTCTGCTTTTGCTACTTTTCATCTCGGTGCTCAGTACAGTTTCACTGTACAACTAAAGTCAATGCTGTACCACAGATTGCCACAAGAGGCATCTCAGCACAGTGACTGCAGGAATAAATGGGCCCTCTAATGCATAAAACTAGCAGTTACCATCCATCACACATCATTATGTACCGCTTTCTCTCAACAAGGTCTGCACATGCAATAGATTCTTATTCGACCCCATTTCCTGCACAGACACACGCGCACACCCGCATACACACCCTACCCCTCAAAAATAACAACAGAGGTCTGAGAACAGAGAGGAGCTAACTATCATGGTCTGGTTTGTATTCTTCTTCAGCTGTGACTGGTCAAGGCAAGGGCGAAGGAGTGGAAGTGTTGGGGGGGGCTTGTTTTTTTTTTTTTGCAGGAAATGATGGTGACCTGCCCTTAGTTTCCTGTGCTTGATACTCATTTATGTTTATTAATAATCAGTCAAAATGTACAAAATCAGAGCTACAAATAAATGCACCACCCACCTACACAATCATACAAGTTCGTACTAATATGTTCATCTCATGCTTCTTTTGGTATGCTTACCACTTACATTTCAGCATAAAAAAACACTATCAGTGGTTATGTTTTTATTTCATGGTTTTTATTCAGTGTGACCCCATAATCTGCATCACAACACCATCTCATGTTAGTTTTGTACCAAAGGACATTTGTTGGACACCTCATATGACATTTGTATTCTTCTACTATCGAATTACAGCTAAAACTACTTGGGGCAGTGTCACCAACATTTTGGCACACACATTATTCTGTTCTTTCTCTTCTGTACTTTCCACAAAGATTGAGGTTGCATATTTCCATATAATATTCCATATTGCATATTTGCATATAAAGTCTTATCATCTCATTATTATGGTTGAATGATGTGAACTGTATAACAGAACATGGTGTCTGTCCCTGTGTGGACACTCAGGAATTCTCTCAAATTTGATGGCAAAATGGAACCAGATTTATTTGGCATATTTAAAATCCAATTTATTTACAATAGAACTGGTTTGTCAAATGATGCGTTTGTGACTTACTATTTTTATTTTAGTTATTTCAGAAGGCTTTTAAAGTAATTGTCCAAAAACACCACCTGTTTTCAAATTCCATTCAAGCTCATGCTTTATTCTAAATTGCTAAATAAGAAACGTCAGCCTGTTCACATAGCACACTGGAAATATACAGGCTTTTACCCCTCCTACATATTTCATATCAATCCTGTTTCACTTCTATTTTGTGACATGGTGGCTTATCCTTTTATATGTTTAACAATATTTCTATTTTCATATATGGAAAATTAACATACAAATCCCTGTATTGGTGTTTTCCCATGTTATGCACTAGCACCATGATTGAATAGCATTGACTATTTGCATGATTTCTGGTTAATTAAGATAATTTAGTGAATGAAAAAAGTGAATGAAAATCTATTATGTATAAATTCCAGAAAATTCCCTTTTTGGTTGTCCCTGCTTTGATGGGAATGAATATCCAGTATGCAGATCAGAATGCTTGTATCAGTGACAAGGAAACAAATGTTTTTGTTAGGGTTAGCTAAAGTTGGACATCTATAATGGCAATTGCTCAGCAGAAGTAATAAATTACATCTCTTTTGCATTACTGCCTGTAATAAATCTTATTACAAGTACTACTGGACTATTATTCTTAGACTTTAGTGTTTCCTTCTCTCCTTCATTTCTGGGGTTTTAATAGTGATAAATAGTGACCTGCACTCTTCTTCCTGTTCCTGATACTCTATATATTCAGAATCACAAATACTGTAAATGTACACACCCCAACAGACACATATATATATAACTCTGTTCATCCAAATGTTCACATTACGTGCAGTACAATCATTACAGTGCATCTTTTAGTCTGTTTAACCTCTTGTCTTAAAAGTCTTAAAAGTCATTTGCAACCAATAACTCCTTCTATTCCTGACTGGATCAGTAACATAAGGAATGTGAGGGAGTATAGGTTTATTCTTCAAGCATGAATGGGGTGCCAAGCTGTGGAAATGCAGTCATCACAGCGTTGCTCTATAGTACACGTATTTGCCACTTCCCTTCATAACACACTGATGTCATCACCCTCGTGCATCAGCTGCTAGATATATAAAATAGCTCGATGGTTTCCCCGAATTCAGTATGGATCTGTCCTACTGCTAATAGCAGTCACCTACTGTTCAAAGTTTCATATCAGAAAAAAAGTCAAGCACGCATGTAAATAAAACACATGCAATAACCAAGTCTAGTCTATATGTGCTACATTAGTGTCAGAAACCCACAGGGGCTTTCATTACCAGTACAAAAGTCACTCTTTTTATAATGTCTGACCAACCTGTCTTTTCTATTAAGTGGCCTAGTAAGATAATGCAACCTAGATTTAAAGTGTCTTACTGAAACATGGTTTGTGTAAAAATTGTTAATCCATTTCTAGATGAACGTGTTTTAGCGTAATGCAGATTTGAGCAACAGTAGCCCACAAATGAGTGTTGTGATGGGCAATAAATTAATAAAATCTAATAAATGAACAGACAGTCAAAGTTTCACATATGTGCGCGTATGATTTAAGTATATATGTATGTATGTATGTATGTATGTGTGTGTGTGTGTGTGTGTGTGTGTGTGTGTGTGTGTGTGTGTGTGTGTGTGTGTGTGTGTGCCTGTGTATGTCTGGATGATGAAGTTTCTAAATGATAAGGGAAAAAAATAGATCATGTCAGTGTTTGGAAATGTAAGGATATTTTATTTTATTTTAAGTGTTGTTGACTCTAAGCTTGTGTGTGTGTGTGTGTGTGTGTGTGTGTGTGTGTGTGTGTGTGTGAGTGTGTGTGTGTGTGTGTGTGTGTGTGTGTGTGTGTGTGTGTGTGTGGGTGTGTGTGTGTGTGTGTGTGTGTGCGTGCGTGCGTGCGTGCGTGCGTGCGTGCGTGAGTGTGTGTGTGTGTGTGTGTGTGTGTGTGTGTGTGTGTGTGTGTGTGTGTGTGTGTGTGTGCGTGTGTGTGTGTGGTGGGTAACAATACTTCCTCTGCTGTGGGGGACGGGGGTTCAAAACAAGTGATCTATGCTCCATCAATAAGAGTCCTTGGGCAAGACTCCTAACATTACACCTGTCCATTACACCTGTAACATGATTGAAAAATTCACTCTGGATAATAGCATATGTAAAGTGTTATTGAAATTCACTCTGGATAAAAGCATATGTAAAGTGCTATTGGTGGGTATGTTGTAATGCACCTATGAGAAACTGTGAGTGTGATTTAGGATCAGGGCATTTGTGTTGTTCACTCGCCATAGTCTTTTGACTACACACATTTGCTCTGGTTTACACTGGCCTGGTTGGTGCTGCTGTTCCTCAGCAGCTTGATCACGATGTCCTTAGTCTTGAGCACCCCCTGCTGTTCCTGTATGTACCTGAGAGCCACTGCACTCAGTTAGACTACACTTAATTTCACATGTACTTTTACAGCTATGATATTGTCCTCTACACACAGAGCAAGTCTAATCTCTGACTAAATGACATTGTCCCTGGAGAAACGCATCTGAGATCACTGTGACTTTAGAACATTGTTTACCTGCAAAACAGCAAAGCATTCCTATGGATGAATAATGTACAGAGGTACACTGAGTAAGGACTATTACTGGCTTAACTAAAGGGCCTAATGTGTAAATTAAGTGGTCAGAAATTAGCATTTAAAATGGACATTTCAAGAATTGTGTTGTACTGAAGTGGTTGTTGTTCTGTTTGAAATCTCTCATGAGCAATGCTTCATGTCCGAAATAAATAAATAAATAAATAAATAAATATAGGCCTGAACTGAACTGAGTGAGTGAGTGAGTGAGAGAGAGAGAGAGAGAGAGAGAGAGAGAGAGAGAGAGAGAGAGAGAGAGAACAGAAACAACTAAAGGCTTGAGAGGATGGACGATTTGACTGCTGCAGTTTTGTTTCCATTCTACTTCAGCTATGTGGTTTCAGCTGTGAAGGAGCAGGAGGGGTGCTGAGGTGAGAGGGGGTGATGATGTACTTAGAGGTAATAAATAGTGACCTGCACTCTACTTTCTGCTCCTGATACTCAGTCAAGTTTAATAATATACAGTTACAATGTTCAGAATCACAGATACATGCAAACACCCAAACAAACACACATATACAACTCTGTTAATGCAAATGTTTATTATTTCTAATACATATTTTGGTCTGTTTAACAGCAGTTGTCATCATAAAAGACATTTGTAACTAACAAGATATTTCAGCCTACAAAAGCCACTGTCATTCAGTGTGACTCCTTAAACTGCATCACAGCACATCTCATGCCGCTTGTGGTACTCATGAGAATTTCACATGCCATTTATAGGCATCTACTTTCACATACAGTGACCACAAGATATTTTCACACTGATACCTCTGTACATTCTCTCTTCTACTTTCCCCAGAGTTTGCGTTTCCGCAGCATATAGCTACATTTCCTCCCCTCCAGCACACCATGGCTCTTGCTCAGTTATTAGTTACAGGTGATGGATTTGTGATGGTACCTTGGCTTTTAAAACAGTCTGTAGCCTGTTATAAATGTTTTTCAACTTCTGCCTTCATTTGGTTGTGTGAAGTGTTCTTAAGATAAAGAGGTTTTACTTGAGCTCTTAGCTAAATTTATTGCTTGATTTCACTAGACTCTTGCATTGGTTTTCAGCTGTTGGGCAGTTTGGTGGCTGTTTTCTTCCCTTTGTGTAGGTTTTTTCTTGCTGTACATGGAGCGTTGTGAGCATTGGTCTTGCTCTAACCAACCTAGACCAACAATTTATCTTTTTGCACTCTTTTTTTTAGTTCACTCCAGCTCTTTGTGGTGTACATGTCTGGAGCAGACCTCTTATTCTCCCCTGCATTTGACTACCTTTCTATGTTCGCTGCTAGGAGAGGCCTCTATTATCAGACTTGTTTTAATGACTTTGTACGCTTCTAACTGTTTAGTAAATATAAACATGCATATTTTTATGTGTGTAGGGATTTGGATTAATGCAACAGCAGTTAAATCGTTGGTTAAATCAAATTTTTTTTTTTTTTTTGAAAGGCACAGCCATCTTTATTTGCAAACTAAAACAGCTTGCACTATTTAATAATTAGGGGAAACTGACTTTACCCTGTCTGGTCACACTGAGTTTGCATTGGTTCTGTAACGCTGGGGTGGTTGAGGGCAAACACACGCGCGAAGTAACATCACCTCGGATGAACGAACAAAACTAGACACAAGGGAAATCATATGAACAACCAAAACAGGATAACACAAATGAAGAGCAAATTTAATATAGATAAACAACCAGAAATACAAGACATACAACAGATTAACAGGCTAAAGGGACGTGAATGATTACAAGACACTAAAGAAAGGAAACAGAAAGGAATGACCAATGATGCAATGATGCAGCATAAACCTAAAATACGATAGCATAAATAATGAGCATGACAAAAGACGAAGGTGAAGACGCAGAGCCAGGATACTTAACTAGACAAGAGAGAGACTAGACTACAACAGAAGACAATCGTAAGAAGAGACAGGGCTAAAGAGGAAACCAGAAAGTTGCAGATAGACATGAGGAGACAAGGGGAAAACCGGACAATACTTGCATATAACTGTGAGAGCATAACCTAGAAGGAAGCAAAGCGAGAAAGCACAACAGACAAAGGAGGAATGAAAAAACAGTAAACATAAGACGAGAAAGCACGGCTTGAATAGTAAGACTAACGAACGACAAACAAGGAACAGCTGGAGCTAAAGAGGAGGAGACAGGGAACAATAGAAACAGACGATAGCAGGAAAACAAGGAAGTGATTCATGTAGCCATGGAAACAGGAGATGTTCCGGTATGCGAGCATTGCAGTTTCTTCTTATGGTGGTTTGGTGATGGGTACCAGATCATGGTGTCTGCTCCAGGTGAATGAAGGGTAGCAGCCCTGCCTCCTATTGCCCTCCCCAGCATGGAGGTCCTGGAACAGCACTAAAAGTGTCCCACCCCAATAATAAGTTACATCTAATATCAGTTTTAGTGAAGGGTTAGACTCACTGGAACCTGCTCTGCTCCTCCTCATTCTACTCCGTATCACGATGTGAGTCAGCAAGGGAGGGAGAATGCAATCTCTTCATGAAAAGAGGAAAGAACTAGAACATCTGTCTAGTTCTAAAAATGTCATAGCAATACACTCATTTCACAAAGATTTTAAAATTCTCAAATAAAGCATATTTATATTAATTATGGTGAACAGTCAGCCCCATTGTTTCCTATGTACAGGGCCCTGTGAGAGACGTGAAATAAATTAGTAAGTCCCTCCTGCTGCAACATACTCCCCGGAAGTGTTGATGAAGTATTGAGCTTTTAACACGCAGTTGATCAGTCAGTCCATCATTACTGTGACAGTATGGAGCTCAGTCCACTCCCTGTGATACTCTGTGAGTAAATCTTCTCTTTATGTCTTTATTAGAGTGAGTGGTGCTATATGAAGTTGTTAATATGCAGTCTGAGGATCCTGAATAATGAGGTCCAGTGGGTTAGTTGTGTAGTTCACTCAGAGGGGAGTATCAGAGCTTCAGTTCCATATTGTCAGGTGTCCTCACTGTATCCATGTCTGGTATTGAAAGGGTTCTGTTTGATTTTTTTAAAAGAAAAAATAATTCTATTGGTACTTAAATGTGAATCCGACAATTGGTGTATCAATAAGCACAGAAAAATACATAATTTAAATAATTCATCATCTAAAAATTCTGAATTAATCTCATCATAACAAACAATAATAATAATTCTTCAAGTGCCATATATTTTGGTGTTTGGACTCTTTACCTCCCTGACATGCATGAATTTTGTTTGCACTCTAGTTCCTGTATGAAATTGTCATTGTTCTGTTTCACAGGCTCATGCTCAGCTTTTAAAAGGAAGTAGAGAAGTTAATCTGGTTAGACATTGCTGCAGCATGCCTAACCACATCTGCTGATCATGCATTCATTCTAACCCACTACGCTTGTTCATCTTAACGCGGCGCTGCACAGACCTATTGCTGCTTGGCTCACACAGTGCATGATGGTCATTGGTTTTTTTTTGTTTTTTTTTTACTTGCATTAGCAACATCGGCCATCAGTACAGCATGGTGACACATGCCGTCATAATCTCACGACAGCGAGGCAGCCACAGGTTTCAGAGCCAGATGTTGCATTTGCTCTTCACTTGGCCGCATGAACCGAGAGATGGTTTGATGACAACAGAGCTTAATTCGCAGTGGCTAGAATATCTGCCCACAAACATGTACCCACTAACTGTAGTTACTACAGCATAGTGTACTGTGTCTCTATTAACCTCACATGTGAAATAGGATTTTATATTCTTCAAAGAAGTGTTACATATTTGTACATATGAATCCTGTTAGATCTGCGAGCACACGTGGGTGTGGCAGGTAAAAGTGTCTGGTTTGACGGTTCTCTGTTCAGCTTCTCCGCTCACTACAGCAGGCTACTCTCACTGACCACAAAGGGAGGCACTGCTTATATCAAACTAGTCTCATCTCTTTTTGTAATTGCAGCAGATTAGTGCATCTCTGCTGGTCATAAAACGATCAAACGTGGTCTTATTTCTATGCTTGTACTGTGTCCACAAAAATAGAGCCCACTGAGTGAAAACATTTTCTGTTATTTGATGCTCATATTATTTTTCAGGTTGTCCTGTTTTCCTAAATAAATGAATAACTTTAGTGTTTACATTATGTTAATTGTTCTTCTTATTTTATGTTAATTTTTCCTCTAACTTCTTTAGCGCTGATTTCACTACGAGCTTGGCCCGCACAAGGTAATTACTACGTGTTCATGCTTTTTGTTGTCTGTGCATGTTTGATTCACTTGTGTTTTAATCTGTGGATTTTACAATTTCAACACACACCTGTGGAGGGGCACAGAAACACGTGAACTGGAGGAGAGGCCTGGTCGTCTCTGTGGAGTGCTTTGACATCATATAATACACAGCTGAGCATGGATTAGCCCACTGATGGCATGGTCTTTAAGAAAATGTATTTCTGAAGACATAAAGCACCCTCCACAAATACTGACACCTGTCATAAAACAAGCTGTAAAAAAGTCTTTACTAAGAAATAAATAGATGTCAGAAAAAATAATGATAAGATTCAAGTTTTTCCTTTCAATCTTTGTAGTTCAAAAATAGTTTAGATTGTTGTCAATAATTTTAAATGAAATATCAAAAGAATAGTTTTACAACCTATTTTACTCATGTCTACGAGGGGTGATGTTATCTGGGGAGGGCACTGAAATGACCATCTTTTGATACGTAAAGCCAAACGCATGGGGGGGGGGGGGGATTTACCTCTATCACATCATCAGTGTATTTTGCTCAGATACTATTATTAATAGTCAATATTGATATGATATTCTGCAAAAAGACTATATTATATTTTTATATAATAGATTATTATATCTACTTTGTCATTTTCTAAATCCCTCTTTACTATTTCCACTGTGACCAAATCCATCAACTAGTAACAAATGGAAGCTAGTGAAATCTCCAGAGATGATAGTGTCTAAATGTAGTGGGGGATATTCTCAGCAGAGGGCTTTACTAGTGCTTCACATAATGCTTCTCTAACATTGTAACAAGCTTAGTGATACAGCCATGCAATGTTTGATATAAAGTAGAAGAAGAGACAGAAGAAGTGACACTCAGTGATAGTATTGAATTGATTATTTCAGGTGAGTTTGTGTGTTTGTGCAGAGACAGATGAAATTATGACTTTATTCATTAATGGCAAGATTACTGTTCTGTATGTGTAATTTTACAGGCTCAGCATTCTTTATTTGCTGTGTTACAGAGATACTCCAGGCAGTACTGAGTGTGTCTCCACAAAGCTGGCTGACTGAAGGAGTCTCAGTAACTCTAAACTGTGAGGTCAGAAACTCCTCTACAGGCTGGACATTCAGCTGGTACAGAGTTGTTCCCTACAGAGAAGGATTAACTCCAATAAGAAACATGTATGGCATTGTGAGATATTCTGTAGAGCTCCTCTCAGACGGCAGCAGAGGAGCTGCAGGCTCCTACACTCTCAGTCCTGCTGCTCTTCATCACACAGGAGTTTATGTGTGCAGAGCAGAGAGAGGAGAAGCACGCTATCAGACAGAGTTTAGCAGTCCACAGCCACTATGGATCACCGGTGAGGAAATACAACAACAATATGTGTTGGAGTGTAGCATGTAAGAGGAAGATCACATAGAAAAGTATACAATGTTAATACATTTTCCCCCAATCAGTATATATTAAAATCTAAAATGTATAAAAGAGCAATTGAACACACTCAGTGACAGGATTTTAACTAGATGTCCTTATAGTAGTTTTATATAATCAAAGTAGGTGTAAGACTAGTTCTTTCCATGTTGAATATGGTAACAACACTTGAATTATGATAAGAACATTTTAATAGCACATCATAATTATATTTTCTGTTTGTAAGGTGTGTCTCCTCCTGCGTCTCTGATCATCAGTCCAAGCAGAGCTCAACACTTTAGTGGTGACTCTCTTTCACTGAGCTGTGAGGTGCAGAGTGACTCTACTGGATGGAGAGTAAGAGGATACACACACAGTGGGAGGATGTTAGAATGTTATTTTGTCTGGGGATCAGATACAGGATCTACCTGCAGCGCCAGCTTCATCTACCCATCCCACTCTGGAGTGTACTGGTGTCAGTCTGAATCTGGAGGGAACAGTAATCCTGTCAGCATCAAAGTGCACAGTGAGTCTCCATGTAGTTCACGCACTTGTTAAGGGGAAAAGGAAATGCTTGATCACAGAATATTAGAAAGTATTAGTGTCTAAGAGTCAAACTGCCCCTTCTAACAGGAATTCTGTCATTTTTAGAATTGGTTGGTGATCTGAACACAGCAATGCTATTGCACTGCTGTTCGGGTGAAACACTCAGCATGGCTGTACTGGGCCATTACAGGACACTCC
Source organism: Electrophorus electricus (assembly GCF_041902795.1). Classification (NCBI taxonomy): domain Eukaryota; kingdom Metazoa; phylum Chordata; class Actinopteri; order Gymnotiformes; family Gymnotidae; genus Electrophorus; species Electrophorus electricus. The sequence continues at coordinate 14,449,595 of NC_137517.1, read as the reverse complement.
TACTTCAAATGCATTTGTTATAAATCTACACAACCACTGGTTTTACTTCTAACAAAGAGAATATAAAAGAAAAGTTTAAGGGAGTGATGTGGAAGTAATAAAACAATCTGTGTAATACATCAGTAATACATCAGTAATACATTCACAAAGTGAGTATTAAGAACAAAATCATTTGAGAAAACCTGACCAACAGACACATATCTCAGAAATATGCACAAATAAATAAAAAATCATCGCAGACAAACCCACCCAAGACAGTTGTGTGGTGGACATGAGCAGCAGGTGTGTAAGGGTGGTACTGGTAGTCAGAAGGCCCAGGAAGTCAAGGCTGACAGGTGTGTACAGAGGAGGGTGAGACAGTACTGTACAAAGACTGAGCACTAGCCTTTACTCATCAAAACTCCACAAAAAGAACACGGATTTGACCACCTTGAATGATGTATGAACAACACCATGTGTGACTGCCATACATCTGTCAGTGACGATACCGCTTCTAGACACCAGAAGACCTCATCTCCTGAATACTAGCCGTCTCCATAGCAACTCTCATCTCCAACACCTGTCCATTATCATCCCCTCTTTACCCTCCCTATACATATTCCTCTCCTCCCTTCAGCCATTGTGAATCATCGTCAGTTCTTTCCTTGACAAGGCTGAGTTTTTCTACTATTGACTTTTCTGGTCTTGTGGCCCTGGGCTTGTGTTTTTGTTTTCATTCCTCTCTCTGGTGTTTTGGTCTTGGCCTCTTTACTGGTTTCTGTGGCTTGACTACTTCTGGCCTGTTCTCCCTGGTTGTGTTTTTGGATGGTGTGTTTGTTCCTCTGCCTGTGCTGATTTTTCTCTGTTCTGATTTTGACCTCTTTGTTCATGTAAACACCAGTAAAGCCTGTATATGGATCTCTGTCACGCCCGCAGACCGGAGCGTTTCCCGAGCAAACTAGTCACTTCTGGGTTTTTGTCAATCTCTATGGTTCCCTGTCTCCTCCCCAATTGTCCCTAATTGTAGTCTTATTTGAACCTTGTGTCTGCGTCTCTTGTTTGTCGGTCATTGTTTCTGGTTAGCTCTTGTTTCTCGTCGAGCCTTCGCTAATATGTGTTTTGCTAAAATATGTTTCTGGTAAGATCCCGTTAGTCATAGCTCCCTGCTTATGTGTTTAGTTAGATCTCGTTTATCCTCACTCTTGTGTGTTTGGTTAGAAATGGTTAGTTTTTGATCTTCGCTCGTACATGTTTAGTATTTTCCCATTTGCTCTCGCCCCTCATAACTGTGTTTTCTCCCCGTGGTCCCTGTTTAGTTACCCTCACTGTCTCTTGCTTTCAACGTCATTTGTCTAACTTAGTCTCGCCCTAACCCTATTAGCCTGTTATTGTTCTGTTAGCCTATTACCTTTTATGTTTGTCTATCTATTCCTTGTTCTAGTCGGTATTGTTAGTCTGTATTGGTTAATAAACACAGTTTGTAATTCTCGCATTCGTCCCTTGTATTATGGCTTCCCTGGTTAGTTCATTTACGCATAACATCCACCGTGCTGGCACTTCGCAAGTGTGTTCGCTCTCCACTACTCACACGTTACAATCCCACTAACCTTCCTCCATCTCTATTGTTACAAAAACCATGTGGTGATTTGAGCAGTTGGTGAATTAACTTCACATGTGTGAAAAGCATGCAAAGACAAATGTGCAGGTGTTAAAAAGTGAGTGGATTATCTCTAGAACAGGAAGGGTGCAGCACTACTGCATTGACTGTTTACACCTGAGATGAATCTGCTTTGTTAGAGCAGGTAAAACATTGAACAGGGCTGTACTGTGACCTACAAATCTATCATTGCTTCAGGGTGTCAAATGAAAACAACAAATTCAAATAATATTGCACTTTTCTTAAATTCAAAGTGCCTACATTAGAAGCAAAATCAAATATACAGTTTTAAATAAAGTTTAAATAAAGTTTAGATGTGAATTTTATTACACACAGAAGCCAAATATGAATGTGATGACCACATGCCACTTTGATGAATGTATATATTTGTGTCAGTACAATTATTTGTTTACAGTCCTTCTCACTGTAAATGATGAGTAAAGTTTTTTCTGTTTTAGTTGGTGATGTGATCCTGGAAAGTCCTGTCCATCTTCTGACTGAGGGAGATCCTCTGACTCTACACTGTTTACTTCGCCCAAGTACAATCCAGTCAGACCTCAGAGCTGATTTCTATAAAGATGGATTACTTATCCAGAACCAATCTGCAGGAGAGATGATCATCCACACTGTCTCAAAGTCAGATGAGGGTTTCTACCACTGTAAACACCCAGAGAGGGGAGAGTCACCACCCAGCTCTGTCTCAGTCAGAGGTAAGAAAGCAATTATTTCACTTGTTTATTATTAAACCAGTTTAACAAGAAATAAAAAAAGGCAATTCCAGTGGAGTATCTGAGAAATTATTTTTAGAATTCTTAATCTGAAGGGAGAATTAGTCCTATCAACATTACAGTGCAGTCCATGGAGACTCACCTCTTCACTAAAAAGAACCCTTTTCCACATTAGCCAGGGCTTTAGCCTGATCATATTCTTAACACACATATGCTCACATGAAGACATACATTTGATAAAGATGACAAAGCACAAAAGCACATCTACCAAATCCTGTAAATGTAAAAAGTACTATAATGACAAAAGGGCAAACTGTCATACTGTCATACTGTCTTGACAGTAATTGCACTGAGTTTGTACAAACTGTATGAACCTATTTGTTTCTTGCACATATCATAAATGAATAAATATCTGAAGTATGTAGAGTTGGTTACTGCACATGCACCCTCTAACGGTCCCGTGGGTGGACCCAATTTGGCATTTTCAAATAAATCACTTGATAACATTGAATATTCATAAAATATAGTACATCTTTTAACATATTTCTTAGGACTAATATAAGTACCTCCTTACCAATTTTCAGCCAGCTATGTGCAACTGTTTGCCAGAACTCCCACACTGAGTACACGATGTTTTTTGGTAAATGTCAACAACAATCGTGCCTTTTAAATGGCATTTTAAAACATGGTTCTGGTATAAGATAACTTCAGGTTCAGTAATAGGAAATAGCAAATGGAATGCTAGTAAAGTTCTTTATTTGCCTGCTCATGTCTTTGTCCAAAAAGATGCATTCATTTCCTTTATAATCTAACACAAAATACCTTTAGCAAGCCTTTAGTTACCACAAAATGCATGCTACTCATATAGAAGTGTTCCTAGATAGATCCCAACACCCTCCTCTTTCAGATTCCATCATTGGTGTTGGGGCATAAAGGTCTATATGCTTTGAGTGACAGCAATTCACACCTACCATTGACCAAGGTGTGAAGGGAGAAGGGGAAGGGGGCTATCAAATTACTTCACAAGTGTTTTCCAGGCTCAAGTGGTGTGATTGACAGCTGTTTCAACAAATAGAGGATGTTTAGACGAAAACTTAAGACACCTCACTTGCCTTATTTATTTACCCATTTAGTCAGCTACAGCCATACATAATCAGATGAAGTGTAGTGCATGCATCTGACGCTGTTTGGGGAAACTGACATAGAAGTCATAGAAATAGATTTAAGAATGATTTGATCACCAATACTATTGGGCATCATGGAAAGGAAGAAGCTTATTTTAGCTGAAGTCTATGTGGAGTTGTTTGGGTGCAGTTATGAGCTGGAAGCTGAGAGATAATTCAGTGTCTTCTAGCATGGACTAGCTTCAATATTTACTTTGCAAATCATTGGATGTTTCCATTCATTCCTGGGAAAATTCGTCATCCAGGTACAAACTGTAAGTACAAATGAGAAAGCACACTATTTCAGCCACCATTACAGCATTTACAGCATTACAGAATTTTCCCAGCATAACCTTTTAGTCTAACAGCAATAAAGCTAATAGCAATGAAGCTAATATTGTTTATCCTTTAACAATGAAGGTATGAAGTTAATATTGTTTTTTAGTAAGTTGTTGAACATTGTTTTGATTGTTTAGCAACAAGAAGCTTGCAAATTCAATGTATAGTGACTGATGACTTTGCATGCATTTGGAGAGGGTTTTGGGCACTTTGGAGATGTCTAGCACACCTAGTAAAAAATACATACATAAAGTGTTCAATTAATTAGACAAGACCCCAGTGAATCGGGAAATGTAGTGAATGGCTAAAAATGAATTACTAGCATCAAAGTACACATTATAAACCAAAAATAAAAGTTTTTTTAACATTTTTTTTTACATCTTCTTCTGTATTAGATGAGCTCAAATGAAACCTAAATGATGGAAAATAAGCCTGGATGTGAATGGATGTCTTGTCCCAAGTGTCCACTTCAGTTTGAATCCTAAATGATCATTGTGCTATGTGTACAATTTCAGTTAACTAGTGTTAAAGTGAACAAGTACAAATAGTTCAAAATGAGCTTAAAACTGGAGGTGCACATATTAACCACCAAAATGAATCTGGAAGGGGAAAAGGGAGGAGGGTTCACATTTTGGATGTGTATCACATGACTATTTTGACCAATCAATATAATGTTCTTTTTAACATACAACTGTTAAGTTTTAGGCAGGTGTGAAACATACAAATACTTTCATACTTTCAAACATACAGATAATAATTGTTTATTTTTATCAATTTATGAAATGCAAAGTGAGCGAACAAAAGAAAAATCTAAATCAAATCAATATTTGGTGTTACAACCCTTTGCCTTCAAACCAGCATCAATTCTTATAGGTGCACTTTCACAAAGTCAGGGATTTTGTAGGATTATAGTCAGATGTATGATCAACCAATTATACCAAACAGGTGCTAATGATCATCAATTTCACATGTAGGTTGAAACATAGTGATTAACTGAAACATAAACAGCTGTGTAGGAGGCTTAAAACTGAACAGCCAAACTTTGCTACCAAGCTGAGGTTGTGGAAGACAGTTTCATGTCACAGCGCATACACCATGGCAAGACTGAGCACAGCAACAAGGTAGTTATACTGCATCAGCAAGGGCTCTCCCAGACAAAGATTTCAAAGCAGACTGGGGTTTCGAGATGTGCTGTTCAAGCTCTTTTGTAGAAGCACAAAGAAACGGGCAATGTTGAGGATGGTAGATGGAAACTTAATGCAGCAGATGAAAAACACATCAAGCTTATTTCCCTTCAAAATTGGAGGATGTCCAGTAGTGCCATCAGCTCAGATCTGACAGAAACCAGTGGAACCCAGGTACACCCATCTACTGTCCAGAGAAGTCTGGCCAGAAGTGGTCTTCATAGAAGAGTTGCAGCCAAAAAGCCATACCTCCGACATGGAAACAAGGTCAAGCGACTCAACTATGCATGAAAACATAGGATCTTGGGTGCAGAAAAATGGCAGCTGGTGCTCTGGACTGATGAGTCAAGATTTGAAATATTTGGCTGTAGCAGAAGGCAGGTTGTTCATTGAAGGGCTGGAGAGTGGTACAATAATGAGTGTCTGCAGGCAACAGTGAAGTATGGTGGAGGTTCCTTGCAAGTTTGGGGCTGCATTTCTGCAAATGGAGATGGAGATTTGGTTAGGATTAATGGTGAAATGGAGAAATACAGGCAGCTACTTATCCTTCATGCAAAACCAAAAAGGGAGGCGTATCATTGGCCCCAAATTTATTCCGCAGCAGGACAATGACCCCAAACATACAGCGATTGTCATTAAGAACTATCTTCAAGGACTTCTTGTTCTTCTTTGCACTGAAGTGATGGTATGGCTCCCACAGAGCCCTGATCTCAACATCATCGAGTCTGTCTGGGATTACATGAAGAGACAGAAGGATTTGAGGAAACCTACATCCACAGAAGATCTGTGGTTAGTTCTCCAAGATGTTTGGAACAACCTACCAGTCTGCAAGTGTACCTAGAAGAATTGATGCTGTTTTGAAGGCAAAGGGTGGTCACACCAAATATTGATTTGATTTAGATTTCTCTTCTGTTCATTCACTGCATTTTGCTAATTGATGAAAATAAACTATTACTTCCAATTTTGAAAGAATTCTTAGTTTACAGCAAATTTCACACCTGCCTAAAACTCTTGCACAGTACTGTACTTGTTAAGAGAAAGGGAAATTATTGGTTACAGAATATTCATAATTAGGTAAAGATTATTTTAGTAATTGAGTATTCTACCAATTACTCCACCACTTGACCCATAAGGTAAATATACTTTTTATTTATTAAATCACAATAGTAAAAAATAATGATTTGTTGTTGTTGTTTTTTCAAAAAAATAATTGTTATTGTTTAAAATTGCAAACAATATTTGTCAAAACTAAACCCAATTTAGTGCATTTAACTGTTTTTTACAATCTTGATATTAAAGGCATTTGCTCCAATCCTGTACTATAAGACCTGATGTGACTAATAAATCCCCTTCTGTGTTAAAGACGAGAGTACACAGTGATCTCACATAGTGCGGTACAGATATATGTGTACTTTTCATCAATCAGCATCCAATGTTCAGTTTTAATGGTCTTAAAAGCTTCTAACACATGAGAGATGAACATAAAAGCAGAATATAAGTACTGTGTGATTTCTACACTGGAACCTGAGCTGTTCTGACTGTGCAGCCTAATTGGTCACAAATAATGAGTAGAGAGACCATCACACTCACCTGTGAATCAGCAGGAGAGAGTGTAACTGCCTGGACATAATAATGACACAGGGGGGCAGTAGAGTTCACTCCTCTCATGAAAATGAATGTGACATAAAAGTGTATGACATCACAGGCATAATTAAAGATGATACATCATTGGAAAATATGAACAAGGTGTCTGGCTAGATTAAATAAAGAGACTCTTACATTGAAACGTTCATGTTTTAAACTCTTGTAAAATGCTATGTAATACAAGATCACTACAAATGATTAAATAGATTTCAAATTGTCACAGCATTGTGGTTTTGAGAGGTTTCCAATATGTTCTGAAATATTTTAATGACTTATATTTTTAAAATGCTTTAGAATATTGTTAAAATATTTTAATTATGTACTTTTAATCTGAGAATGATGGACATTTCTAACATTATATATATATATATATATATATTCCTGTTCTTCGTCCCAAAGCTTTACCCACTGCTACACTGTCTGTGGAGCCTCAGGGTTCTGTGTTCACTGGAGAGTCAGTCACTCTGAAGTGTGAAATAGAGTCTAACCATAACTGGAGGTATCAGTGGTATAAAGGCAGCAGTAAGACTGCAGTCCATCAGTCTGAGATAAACACCTTCACCATCAGCTCACCAGTAGACCAGGATCAGTACTGGTGTAGAGGAAAGAGATTTTACTACCCTCCATCATCACACTACAGTAATGGAGTGCATCTCTTTGTTAAAGGTGAGTAATTACCATGGTAAAAACTCTGAGAGCAGCATGTGAACTCATGAACTGCCATTTAATGAACTGTGAGAATGAGATGTTCATGTTTTAAACTCTTGTAAAATGCCACTTAATGCATAATCCATATAAACAATTAAATTTTAATTTGTCACAGTAAAACCTAGACCTGAACTCACATCACACCTTAAAGGAGCTGCACTTGTGGGAAACCCAGTGACTCTGCACTGTAAGCTGGAGCAGTCTGCTGGATGGAGCCTTTACTGGTCCAGACACACACAGAACCCTGAGAATGAGACCAACACTGCAACAAGCTCCTACACCCTCAACTCAGTGGCGCCCTCTGATGGAGGCCAGTACTGGTGCAGAGCTGGCAGAGGAAACCCAGTCTACTACACACACTACAGTGATGCACTCTGGGTAAACATTACTGGTGAATATCTCTTTATGATCTATAACTACTATAGAAATGAGAAATTTATAATTTTTGAGCACTGAATTTAGTTTGAAAATTCTTCTTGTAAGGTATTGTAAGATACTCCTGTAACAGCAAAGTTTTAACAACACTAAGATCATGGGTTTGATTCCCAAGTGTGCACACGTATTGTCATACTGATAAATATATAAATATTTCTGGATAAGAGCCTCTGCCAAATGCTTTGAATCTAAGTCTTTTCTTTCATGTCAGACAGGCCTGTTACTTGCTTTTGCATAAAGTAGTTTCTGTACTAGAAATGCATTTCCTTAAGTTTGTGTGTGTTAGTGAATAGTCACAGTTGTTTTCTTCAGTTACTGCCAACAAACCTGATATAATTATTGAGCAGACAAAAAGGTTTTTATATAATTAATTTTACTTTAAATGTAAGTTTCTTGTTCCCATGTGTTCAGATGGTTATTTTCCCAATCCTGATCTGGTTGGGTTGTCTGTGGGACTGAGATTGGTTCTGCTCTTCATCTCACTTGTCCTGTTATGGTTCTACAAAACCAGCAAAGGTCTGATATTTTCTGCAGAGAATTTGAATAATTTAAATGTTATATTTTAGTATGATATTCAGTGTAATGCCTAATTAAATTAATTAGCACTTTTCTTTTATTTCTATGTTGTTCAGGTGTAGAATGTCTGTATCACCGCACTGGAAATCAATCAGACACCAATCAGACATCAGATCAGACCCAGACAGAGTCAGGAGGTGAGGGGTGTCAGGCAGGATACACACCACTGCACACTGCTCAGGCAATGAGCCATTAACAACTTTCCTTATTAGCAATTAAGCTTTGATTTCATTAATAAAACAGTTTAAATCTTACATCACTTTTGTTTCACATTTATACTGTACCTGATAATCTTGAAGTTTGGTGTTTATAAAATTATGTTTTCTTTTAAACCTATAAACAGCCCACACATATGACATTGTTGGCCGAGCAGACAGGAGTGGCATAGGTAAAAAAAATTTATTTCTCACTAACTCTAGAAACGTCTGACCATAGTTTGCAGCTATACTGTAAAGCCCAGAAGCCTCTTCTAGTGACTAATACACTGTACTCTCTATCAGATGAAGCGGCAGATGAACTCACTGATGTAATTTATGCTCAGGTCATGATACACAACAGCAAAAGCAGGAATAAAGGTACATCCACATCACCCTCACACTGGAATTTAATTCACATACACAAAATTAGCAGATAACACACAGAGTCCAGGACTCACAAGCCATTTACTCCCAGAATTAGTCAGAGGGAGTAACAGGTTCTGTGTAACTACTCACTGGATAATACAGCCTGCTCTATATCACTCTACTACAGACATTAGCATCACATGGAAAAAAGGAATCACGTGCTAATTGGTCACCAAAAGGTAGCAGCAGTGCATTGTGGGAATGAACTGTGTATGACGTGATGTTATTGGCTGATTTGATAGAAAGCTAAAGGTCAGTGAGAGGTTATGACTGCATTTGCTTTGGTTTTATTCTGTTACTGCAGGTGCTGGTGATGGAACCAGTGAGGTCACTTATGCTGGGATTAAAATGAAACCCAAACAGAAAGCAAAGAAAAAACAACGTACAGTAAAATGAGAGGCTTTAGTGACCCCTAGTGGGAAACCGAGATACAGTGGGCCTTACCAATAATTTACATTGGATTTAATGCTCAGTAATATTGCATGCTTTGTTATCTGTTGTATTCAGGTCATGTTCTGCTTTAATCATTGGAGGGTTGTAGTTCTTCCTGTAGTTTAATTCAGGCTCTTTTGCCCACTACTAGAGAAGACCAGTGTGAGGAGAGTGTGAGCTCTGTGTACTCAGAGCTGAGGCAGGACTCACTCAAAGGTCAGAGCTCCAAGACTTATGGCATCATTTAACAGCTCAGGTTTATAATAACTGATAAAAAAACCCATGAAACTCAACAGCCATTCACTGTTTATTTACTTGCAAACAATGAAACAAACCAGCTTTGTTAGATATAGGGCAGGCAATGTGTAGCTGAACTGAAAATGATTCTTTGCAGATTAAAACAGAAATTCTGATCCTAATGAATGTTTTTTAAATCATCTGTTCGAGGTTGTTAGGAAAAGCAGAGATTGTACATGCAGAAGTCAGAGAGGAAACAGACCAGTTCATCCTCTTCTTACTCACTCCAAGCTTCAACAGCTTTGAACTGCTTTATTCAAGTGTTCGTTCATTTATTTAGTAAAATCATGTTTTAAATGAGAATTTCAGATAATCAAATCTATAGCAGGAAGGTGTTCAGTGTCAGATTAAGGGGTAACAAGTTAGAAGTAAAAACTCTTAAGTGAAAACAGTTTTCACATAATAAACATAATGAGCTCATTTCACTCTTATTGTAGAAATTCTTTGAACATTTTATTTGTTTTATTTGTGGTGATTATCATCTTCATACCAAGTTTTTTGGTTGTAACATAAACATTTCAGTTGAAGCAAATTCAGTGGTTGGTGTGTGTGTGTGTGTGTGTGTGTGTGGGGGGGGTGTTAAGAGATGAGTGTGTGAGATCTGTGTGGCTTCACAGCCAAGAGACTTTCTTTCTTTTAAGTTGTTCTGAAGTTCTGAAGTTTCTGCTTGAGTGACATGTTTTGTTTTTTTTTGTTGTTTTTTTTGTGATTAGTGCAGATTGTGTATGTAAGGACCTTGTGGTTAGAGCGATGAAGGAATGTTCTTCTCCTGTGCCATTGTGTGCTATGACAGGGGTCTCTAGCACCACACACTCCAATATAAAGTTACATACCTGGCTGGAGGTAACTGATACAGGATAGTAGTTTAACTTTTGCTTTCTGGAATGTCCTCTTGATTTTTGATTATGGTGTATAAATCTTGTCTCGCTGTGTAAATGTCAATGCCTTTGTTACCCTGTTTGCCCATGTCCTCAACGTTTTTTTCCTTTAAGGACAGTTATTGCGGGAAAAATCTAATAAACATTCAGCTTCTAAATCTATTGACACCAGAACCTCCACTGTTGCTTTACTATAGTGGGAATATCACATAATTGGACATCACATTTGTCTTCACTTCATTTCCAGCATTTAGCTGATGCTTTTCTAAAAGCTAAACCCCCTTACAATTATGACTGAGTACAACTTGAGCAATTGAGGGCTAAAGGCCTTGCTCAGGGGCCCAACACTGACAGCAGTGGGGCTTGAACAAGCAATGGTCTTATTACCATCACGCAGCCGATTAGCAGCAGGTCAAGCACCTTAACCACTGAGCTACCACTGCGCTGGTTTTAATAGTGTGTGTGTGTGTGTGTGTGTGTGTGTGTGTGTGTGTGTATGTGTGTGTGTGTGTGTGTGTGTGTGTGTGTGTGTGTGTGTGTGTGTGTGTGTGTGTGTGTGTGTGTGTGTGTGTGTGTGTGTGTGTGTGTGTGTGTGTGTGTGTGTGTGTGTGTGTGTGTGTGTGTGTGTGTGTGCGCATGTGTGTGTGTGTGAGCTCCAAGGCTCAAAATACAGCATTGTGATATGGAATTATAACGTTTTTATTGGTTTTATCATTCTTATTGATGTTTTAGTAATACAACCCCTTGAAATTATATTTCAAATAAATAATTTTATTGAATTATTTTTGCTTCATTATTCTGCAAATAAAAAGGCAAAGACATGATTTATTTCTCAAAAGGTCTGAAAAAGATCTTAAGATCAGGAAATATAGTTATTATAAAACTTATAATCTTTAAATAATAGGGGCCCCTTTCATATGCAATATATTTTTCATATATCAACCCTTCAACAAAAATGTAACGTTTTATTGAACACAAAGATCTTATACTGTATGACATATTTATGACACTGTGGATATGTTTCATCAGAGACATGATGATGGTTTATTACTTGATAAAAGTCAGACTCTTAGTCGCATTGTCATCGTTTTCTTTTGGCACGTACAAGTACGAGTACAGTACAAGTTTGATCTACAGCACAACTCTCACGGACCTGCTAGAGTTGTGACCACGTGCAGTGCCAGAGCAACTGAAGCGAAGCAACGAAGACTGGAAAAATACACACAAAATCATCTAAATAAATAGAACTAAATTTTAAAATAGCCTTAATCTCAAAATTTGCAAAACTAGTAGATGTACTTAAAGTATTGTTGACACAGTTAATGATCTATTGCTATTTTTTTCCCAAATAAACAATAAATGTGTTTTGATTAAGAATGTGCACATACAGCTATTTTCAGCCTTGTGTACATCACAATATCGGTAATGGTTACAGTGGCAACATCAGTATCTTGTATTATTGTTTCTGTCACGGAAGCCCCCGCCCCCCACGAATCACGTGATGCAGGGGGATTCACGTGTGTATTGTTTGTAACCACGCCCCCCGGGAATGTTACATGCCTGTCTGTCTATTTAAACCCCTGTCAGTGTGTGCTCCCTGTTGGTCTTTGTCACCATCTATGTCTTTGTAGCTGTAGAGGTTAAATGTCTATGTAGTGGTAATGTTTGTGTGTGTAGTCACTATTAATGTGTATGTAATCTTTGTTAAATGTTAAGTGTGTAGTAATGTTCACCGTAAGTGTTCTATGTGAGTGCCACCAATGTGGTCTACATTTTATGTTAATAACGTCATTCACTGTCGAGAGAGTCTGTGCGTCCTACCCTGCGGCACTCGGGCCGCCTACGTTACAGTTTCAGTTAACTCATTAAGATACGCTGATGCTATTATGACATCAGCCCTAGGAAAATAGAAATTATTTAAAAACCTTCAAAATAAAAATAACAATTAAATACCTAAATCCTTTTCTAAAGGAGGACAATTTAACTTTCAACATTTAATACTGATGTAACGTGGCACGATCACAAGGCGGGTGCATACGCCTAGAAGAGCAAGATTTATTAAGGGCAAATCCACCATCAGAGTCATTAGAATAGTTCAGGGTCAGTGAGACAACATGGAGAGTCTGGGAATACAAACAAAAGCACACGATGACAAAAAGGGGAAGTGGGTTACAACAGTAATATAAGTGATAATATAAACTAACACACCTCCAAAATCCATGTGTAAATCAATAAGGTCTTTGTATATATATTATCTGAACATATATTGACCAGACACACACCTCAGCTTTTTATAATATGTCTGTGAGGCTTGTAGCTTCATTTAACCCCTGACCCCTGCTTGAACTCTGCAGGAGAGAGAGACTTGGCTCCAATCCCTGTATGACCTGATTTTCTGGAATTAGGAAACCACACAAGTAGGATCTGCACCAGAGATCATCATCACCCAGCTCCACTCATAGTCCTCATCACACCACAGGGGGCAGTGGTGAGTATCACTGCAAATAGGTGTGTGTGTATTTATGAAGGTGATTGTTGGTGCTGTCTGTGAACAGGAGCTACATTACGTGCTGAATGGTTGCACCTAGGAGTCAGTCCAGGTGCAGGGTTGAGTTTATTGTTTGCTATACTAAAACACACCTGATTCAACTCATCTAATTATATGAACCAGTACTCTGAAGATTAAGACTAGGTTTAGTCTATATGCTGTTCCTTAAGGTCCACAACTCTGAATTAATGTTTAATGACTGCTCATGTTTATATTCAGATCAAGGAGCGAACCTCCTCTTACTCTTCAGACTTAGAATTCTTACAAAGGGAAGTGATGTCACTAGTGCCATCCTAGACCATAAAATATATATAAAATGTAATTTCCAGAACGTAAGATGTTTCTGAATGTATCAGAACAAATTCCCCTCATCCTGAGTCATTATTTCTAACTAATCTTCTCTTTCTGTGATGATCTTAGCTCATGTTTGGACAGCTACAGGAGAGTGTATGAGAAAGAGAGCTCCTGAAACAGTGACTAGAACACCCAGAGACCTTAACACATTCTACACACCAGAGCCAAGGTCCCCTTTCCACTGGTTACATGCTTCGGCCCGCCACATGCAGTGGGAATTCACTGTAATTGTTTTGTTTGTAGCCACGCCCCTGGTGTCTGCGCACACCTGCAGATGGTTTAGTTTATATTGTCTGTGTGTATTTAAACCGATGTTGGTGTGTGCTGTGTTGTCAGTCGTGAAACATAAATGGATGGGTATCGTTGCTCGTCAGTATTTGTGTTTCACGATGTTTTCATGTACTACATTTACTCCGTTTGTGTGAGTGTCCTTGTCTGCTGTGTTTCATAATAAACGTCTATTACTGGCAACGGAGTCTGAACGTCCTGCACCTTGCCCTGCAGCACTTACACAGAGACTGTAAGAAGAATGACTTTTGTACTGGTAATGAAAGCCCCTGAGGGTTTCTGAGGCTAATGTGGCACAGATATAGACTTGGTTATTACGTGTGTTTTATTTACATGCATGCCTGACTATTCTTATATGAAATGTTGAGCAGTAGGTGGTTGCTCTAAGACGTAGAACAGATCCATATTGTATTCTGGGAAACCCCTGAACTATTTTATATATTAAACTGCCGACACGAGGGTGATGACATCAGTGCGTGTCATAAAGGGAAGTGGCAGATATGTGTACTATAGAGCAGTGTTGTGATGAATCTATTCTCTCCAACCACTGTTGAAGAATAAAGAAACCTTTACTCGCTCACAGTCTGTTGTATGTGCTTCCTTTGGGGAATAACTATTTCTCCAGTATGTGCATGGAAAAAGCTCCTTTCCTTCTGTTACTGATCCAGTCGGGAATAGAAGGAGCTACTGGCATGCTGGGTTCCAGCTTGTTATCAAAACAGCTGTTAGTATAAACTCAACTAAACCCCAGTGCATATCACTGTACCTTGACACTGTTATCTGTAGTGTTATTTGAACCCATTGCAGTTCTAAATGAACACACTGCAGTTATATTTGAACACACTGTAGTTCTAATGGACCATGCTGTGGTTCTAGCTGAACACACCGCGCTCCGTGTTGGCCAGGGGGATGAAGAACAAATCTGCCGCTCACGATGTTGGAGTACCACAGAGACCTGGGGATGGGTGCGCCCTGCGTTTCTGTGTCAACACTAGGTCAACACTAGCTGGTAACAGTGCTGCCTATCCACACAGGGCCAGTGAGAAAGATTAAAAAAATGTTTGCCCCTTATTCAAAAAGTTTTGTATCAATTCACATGATCTGTCTGTTAATAATGCGAGAGCTTCAAAAATGTTGCAGTTTACCATCAAAACACTGAAGAATGCATGAATGATGTTATGCCTGACACATGCCTGTATCACAAGTTCATTTGTTCCAAACCAGCAAGATTATGAGGTCAGTTTTTCTGAACGAGAACCACATCCTCTTTTCTTTCTCTCTCTCTCTCTCTCTCTCTCTCTCTCTCTCTCTCTCTCTCTTTCTGATGTGTATGTTAAATGTCAGAATACAGGAAACAGTTGCCCAGTCAGTCAGTAATTACTGTGATGATATGGAGCTCAGTCCACTCCCTGTGATACTCTGTGAGTAAATGTTCTCTTTATGTCTTCATTAGAATGAGTGGTGCTGTATGAAGTTGTTAATATGCAGTCTGAGGATCCTGAATGAATAGATTTAGGGAGTTAGGTGTGTAGTTCCCTCAGAGGGGAGTGTCAGAGCTTCGGGTGTGAGTTTCAAAGTGGTCATGTGTCCTCACTGTATACGTATGTGTTATGGAAAGCATTCTGTTTGATGTACTAGGCTGGAGAGCAGGAGGAGAAGTTCTTGCACATATTTGTATTCACTAAGGGAACAGACCATCAGTGTAGCTGATGAAACACAGACGTGATATGAACTTTTAGCAATGAAGAGAGGATTATTCCGAACAACCCAAGAGCTACTGAAGCCATGGACTAGTGTTGTAGAGGTGAAGAAGTCAGGTTTAGTGAGAGATTACATGGGGTTTAAGTGAAAGTGTATGGTCAAGAGGAACTCAAAGACTCCTACTTACCTGGTTGGGGATGAGTCACACCATCACTATCAGCAAAACAAATTAAACAATTTGGGAAATATCATCAAAGCTAATAGAGAACAAATCCAAAGAATGACCATGGGAATGAGTAGGCAAACCTACGTACTGGGAACTGTTGAAACAATCCAGCTAGTCTCTGCATTTATATTAGTATCACAGTAGAGTACAGAGCATATCAATATATTACTGTTAAATCTACAAGCTTTTATATTTGGGGATTTTTGTGTGTTGTAAATTAAGAACAGCCACAATGTGATGGAACTATGTAATTTAAGATGGCTGTGAAACCCAAGATTTTGGCAGACTAACTGTCAACAGCAAGCATCCACGGAAAGAATTGTGAAGAGCAAAGGGATGACCAACACATCATTATGCCTTTTCTTTTAGCGTTCCCAGATTGCTTCCTGTGGCTTCTAATATTTTCTATGGATGCTGTCACAATTTCTCCCTCCCTAGAGTTGCGTTTCCCATGGAAAAGCCGTTTTGTGCTACGTTTTGGTTTTCTTCCTGCTTTTGTTCCATGTGCTTCCTTGTTTTGGTTATGCCTCCTTGTTTAATTCCCCGCCTGTAATTTCTTTAACCTGTACTAGCTATTCCCTCATTCATTTGTATATTTAAGACCAATGTTTTTTTTAAGTTAACCATGAACGCATTTCAGTTAATCTTAATCTACTCAGAGTTGACTGACTTCAATCCCTGAAATTTTATCTGGTTGTTCTGGAACCAATAACTATGTGTGTGGCAACTGAAGTTAGCTCAATTCAAAATTCAAGGTTGAGTTAAAGTTTGACTGTTATGACAAGGCCCCCTTATCCTTGGGTGTGTGTTAGTTTGCATGGCCACGCCCTCCCCGTGTATCACACCTGTTCCTCATTTTATGTTGTTACTGTGCAGGTATATAAGGTTCTGTTTAGGCACTGGTGTTTAACACTACGTAAGCCTGTGTGCTTCGCTGTTCTTCGTTGTGTTACGTGTGCCAAATAAATATCTCTGTGTTCAACACGGTTCGTCTCTGCATCCTGCCAAGCCAGAGATAATACCCCTCTGGTTAGCCCTAGCATTTTTAATTAATTATGTATTCATGCACTCAGCCTACGGTTTCTGTTTATCTGTTAAATAAAGTGCCCTGCCTGCCTCCATGTTACATGCCTAATTCAGTCTCTCAGCCTGCTTACTGCATTTTGTTAATATTCATTATTGTTTATAATTCGTTATGCCAAATGTTTTAGTAATTCATACTTATTGTAACGTACGGAGGCTTAAGCAGGATGCGCTGACAAGTAATGTTGAAACAGACGTTTATTTATACACTTAACGAACGAGACGTAGCACGCAGGCTATGGTTTTCAAACTTTACATTTTACATTACATTCAGACATTACGTCTACATTGACCAACCACGCCGCACACCCTGACGTGAGTTTAAATACACACACACAAAACGAAGTACAGGTGTGTGCAGGCGTGGCCACAAACAAAAGTCCTCCTACTGCGGGAGGCGAACGTTCCGTGACATTTCCACTATTCCCACAGGTTTGACATTCCTGGTTTAGTAAGCCTCATGAAGGGATTCTTCCCGAATTCATGACTAAAATTATATAGGTCGTTTGATACATTGTATTTTATTTGTTTATTTATTTATTTTTGCTTTTTTATTGTTGATGTATAAAGATTCTGATTCAAGTGAAAATATTTTCTGTTCTTTGATTCTCCTTTCATTTTCGCTGTCTGAAATGTTTTGTTCTCATGTTTTTTTTTTTAAGAAATAAATGATTTCATTGTTTAATTATATATGTTTCTCTTTCATAGTGCTGATTTCATTTGTTCAAGCTGGGCTTGCTCAAGGTGATTTATATTTATATTTTGCTTTTATTGTATGTACAAGTTTGATTAGGTTAATCCACTCTGAATAATAATATACTTGAACTATATGGTGACAATTATAACACAGTTTGTATTTTCATTTATGTTTGTCTCCTGCAGTTCATCTCATCATCCATACCAGCAGAAGTAAATACTTTGTTGGTGATTCTCTCTCACTGAGCTGTGAGGAACAGAATTACTTAACTGGATGGACAGTGAGACGAAACACCCTGTATGACTATAGGTCATATTGTTCATCAGACTGGGGATCAATTACAGGATCTACATGCACCATCAAATCGCTTTCCAGGTTCGACACTGGACAGTACTGGTGTGCGTCTGAATTTAACGGGTGCAGTGTTCCTGTCAACATCAGAGTGCACAGTGAGTCTCCACGTAGTGTACAAAATTGCTAGATACATCACAGCATATGGTGCAGCATTGACCATTGTCTTCCACTATGTAGCTAGTGGGCATCAGGGTTTTAAATCTGATGTGGCTAACCATGACTAATCCTAATTGCTTCTGAATCATTAGCAAAAACTAATAAAAACTAATTAAAAAAAAAAACCTTCACAAGAGCAGAATCTCACATATACAGAATTAGCTACCCCACAGCCAACCAAATACCCATCCAAGAGTCAAATGCCCATCTACAGCAACTATCCCATCAGCCTAATGGCTCTGGGATGCCTTTCAATTTTAATAAAAAAAATAACATCCTCACAATGATTTTAGTTTTAGTGCAGTAACTGATTAATTTGGTGACTACAAATCCATGCTTTTGTCACCACTGCCAGAACATTTGTCAACTCCGTGTCACGATCACCCCCCCCCCCCCCCCCCCCCCGGCATTGTAGTTGCCACAGCGATGTGTTGTCATGTGGTCCTTGCTTTGGCTTTGTTCCTGGTTTTTCCCCATGGCTTGTTTTCTCCACCTTGTATGGTTCCATGTGCTCTTTTGTTTTCATTTTGTTCATTTGTTCTCTTTCCTTGTCTCTGATTGTTTTTGCCTGTGTCTAGTTTTGCATTCATAAGAACAGCACCACAAAAGGATAGAAAGGCAAAAGAAACATGGCACCCTATAATTCCAAGGAAAGTGAAAAAAGAATAATACTTACAACAACACAATCAGGGCTCTGGGAAAATAACTTTTAAGTATGACGTCACAGGGCCTCATATAAAAACCTCCAAAAAGCCAAGTACACAATCATAAGGCCCTATCTAAATTACAGGAGGCATAAATTCAGATGTACCTGCGCAGAAGGATATAAATGAACAGCAAAGTAAGAACTTATTACAGAGGGTATTGATTACAAACTCAAAACCCCAATCAGATCATCTGTATGGAAAAGATGAGTCACGTCTTCAATCTCTCACTGGCTCTTCTTACAGTGCACTCATGTGAATGATCTCTAAATACAAACTTCCAAGCACAACAGAGCAAAGTACAATCTCTGCGACGGTGGCGGCACAGAGGGAGCAAGAGGCGAGTTTGCCAGAAAGTGCCCTTTAGGCTCCATAGGTGAATGCACAAAAGTCTGGCAACAAAAATGAAAATCAAGATCATGGCTTGGCTTGGCTTGGCTTGGCTTGGCTTGGCTTGGCTTGGCTTGGCGTGGCTTGGCTTGGCTTGGCGTAGCTTGGCTTGACTTGGCGTGGCTTGGCGTAGCTTGGCTTGGCGTGGCTTGGCTTGGCGTGGCTTGGCTTGGCGTAGCTTGGCGTGGCTTGGCGTAGCTTGGCTTGGCTTGGCTTGGCTTGGCTTGGCTTGGCTCTGCTCGGCAACTCCTCTCACGATAAGCCAATAATGTGCAGCGTCCTCAGCTCGGCAACTCCTCTCACGATAAGCTGATAATGCGCAGCGTCCTCCCTACCAACCTGTGGGTTGAAATAGGTGAGGGAAGAGACAAAGAACCGGGTTAGTAGGCAGGTGATTGGGAACGAGCTAAGCATTTCTCTTGTGTCTCACTATGAGTGGGCGTCGCTCCCTTGTGGAGAGTCGGACCCTACGTGACAATCTCACAATGTCCAAGGACATAACTTTGTTTACATTTTCAGTGTTGGCCATCCCGACATCGTTCTGGTGTGGTTCTTATTCTTACCCTCTTCAACATACCTGTTCATTCTCAGCTGCTGTTTCTGTTATTATTATTTACATTTATATAGCACATGACTCAAACTCAAGGAGACTTTAGAGACAGAAATCTGCTGTTCACATTTGCTATACACATCAGTAGAGTTCTCCAAATATACTTGTTATAGTCTTCTTAGTTATCTATCCATCACTCCTTCCTCTTTGTTATAGATGTTACATCATTGGAAAATATGAACAAGATGTCTGGCTAGATTAAATAAAGAGACTCTTACATGTACATTTCAGCCATGAGCATCCAGTGTTCAGTATTAGTAGGCTTTACAAGCTTCTAACACATGAGCTTACTGAAATGTGAACATAAAAGCAGAATATCAGTACTATGCAATTTCTACACTGGAGCCTGAGCTGTTCTGACTGTGCAGCCTAATTGGTCACAAATACTGAGTAGAGAGACCATCACACTCACCTGTGAATCAGCAGGAGAGAGTGTAACTGCCTGGACATAATAATGACACAGGGGGGCAGTAGAGTTCACTCCTCTCATGAAAATGAATGTGACATAAAAGTGTATGACATCACAGGCATAATAAAAGATGACACATCATTGGAAAATATGAGCAAGGTGTCTGACTAGATTAAATAAAGAGACTCTTACAGTGAGATGTTCATGTTTTAAATGCTTATAAAATGCCATGTAATACAAGATCACTATAAATTATTAAACAGATTTGAAATTGTCACAGTATTGTGGTTTTGAGAGGTTTGCAATATGTACTGAAATATTTTAATGACATATTTTTAAAAATCCAAAAGTATTTTAATTATGCACTTTTAATCTGATAATGATGGACATTTCAAACAATATATAAATCAGAATATTCCTGTTCTTCATCCCAAAGCTTTACCCACTGCTAGACTGTCTGTGGAGCCTCAGGGTCCTGTGTTCACTGGAGAGTCAGTCACTCTGAAGTGTGAAATAGAGTCTTGCGATAACTGGAGGTATCAGTGGTATAAAGGCAGCAGTAAGACTGCAGTCCATCAGTCTGAGATAAACACCTTCACCATCAGCTCACCAGTAGACCAGGATCAGTACTGGTGTAGGGGAGAAAGAGATTACCAGCCTACATCATCACGGTACAGTAACGGAGTGCATCTGTCTGTTAAAGGTGAGTAATTACCATGATAATAACTCTGAGAGCAGCATGTGAACTCTGCCACTTCAGGTACTGAACTGTGTGCTTCATTTCCTCCAGCAGTAATTACAGTTAAACTGCATGATAACACAGCTGTTAAATGCAAACTTTCTACTTCATTTTAAACGTGATACACAACACTTATAAAAATTAGTCAACTTTGTCTGACCAGGTGAAATATTGAACTAGTCTCTCCTCTGGCCAAACACGACTTGAGTTTGACATGTATAAAACATGATCTCATTAAGAACTTCCTATTCTTGTTAAAGACGAGAGTACACTGTAACCTCACACAGTGTGGTGCAGAGACATGTGTACATTTCAGCAATGAGCATCCAGTGTTCAGTATTAGTAGGCTTTACAAGCTTCTAACACATGAGCTTACTGAAATGTGAACATAAAAGCAGAATATCAGTACTATGCAATTTCTACACTGGAGCCTGAGCTGTTCTGACTGTGCAGCCTAATTGGTCACAAATACTGAGTAGAGAGACCATCACACTCACCTGTGAATCAGCAGGAGAGAGTGTAACTGCCTGGACATAATAATGACACAGGGGGGCAGTAGAGTTCACTCCTCTCATGAAAATGAATGTGACATAAAAGTGTATGACATCACAGGCATAATGAAAGATGACACATCATTGGAAAATATGAACAAGGTGTCTGACTAGATTAAATAAAGAGACTCTTACAGTGAGATGTTCATGTTTTAAATGCTTATAAAATGCCATGTAATACAAGATCACTATAAATTATTAAACAGATTTGAAATTGTCACAGTATTGTGGTTTTGAGAGGTTTGCAATATGTACTGAAATATTTTAATGACATTTTTAAAAATCCAAAAGTATTTTAATTATGCACTTTTAATCTGATAATGATGGACATTTCTAACAATATATAAATCAAAATATTCCTGTACTTCATCCCAAAGCTTTACCCACTGCTAGACTGTCTGTGGAGCCTCGGGGTCCTGTGTTCACTGGAGAGTCAGTCACTCTGAAGTGTGAAATAGAGTCTAACCATAACTGGAGGTATCAGTGGTATAAAAGCAGCAGTAAGACTGCAGTCCATCAGTCTGAGATAAACACCTTCACCATCAGCTCACCAGTAGACCAGGATCAGTACTGGTGTAGGGGAGAAAGAGATTACCAGCCTACATCATCACGGTACAGTAACGGAGTGCATCTGTCTGTTAAAGGTGAGTAATTACTATGGTAACAACTCTGAGAGCGTCATGTGAACTCTGCCACTTCAGGTACTGAACTGTGTGCTTCATTTCCTCCAGCAGTAATTACAGTCAAACTGCATGATAACACAGCTGTTAAATGCAAACTTTCTACTTCATTTTAAACGTGATGCACAACATTTATGAAAATTAGTCAACTTTGTCTTACCAGGTGAAATATTCAACTAATCTGTCCTGTGGCCCTACATGACTTGAGTTTGACATGTATAAAACATGATCTCATTAAGAACTTCCCATTCTTGTTAAAGACGAGAATACACTGTAACCTCACACAGTGTGGTGCAGAGACATGTGTACATTTCAGCAATGAGCATCCAGTGTTCAGTATTAGTAGGCTTTACAAGCTTCTAACCCATGTGCTTACTGAAATGTGAACATAAAAGCAGAATATCAGTACTATGCAATTTCTACACTGGAGCCTGAGCTGTTCTGACTGTGCAGCCTAATTGGTCACAAATACTGAGTAGAGAGACCATCACACTCACCTGTGAATCAGCAGGAGAGAGTGTAACTGCCTGGACATAATAATGACACAGGGGGGCAGTAGAGTTCACTCCTCTCATGAAAATGAATGTGACATAAAAGTGTATGACATCACAGGCATAATAAAAGATGACACATCATTGAAAAATATGAGCAAGGTGTCTGACTAGATTAAATAAAGAGACTCTTACAGTGAGATGTTCATGTTTTAAATGCTTATAAAATGCCATGTAATACAAGATCACTATAAATTATTAAACAGATTTGAAATTGTCACAGCATTGTGGTTTTGAGAGGTTTGCAATATGTACTGAAATATTTTAATGACATTTTTAAAAATCCAAAAGTATTTTAATTATGCACTTTTAATCTGATAATAATGGACATTTCTAACAATATATAAATCAAAATATTCCTGTACTTCATCCCAAAGCTTTACCCACTGCTACACTGTCTGTGGAGCCTCGGGGTCCCGTGTTCACTGGAGAGTCAGTCACTCTGAAGTGTGAAATAGAGTCTAACCATAACTGGAGGTATCAGTGGTATAAAAGCAGCAGTAAGACTGCAGTCTATCAGTCTGAGATAAACACCTTCACCATCAGCTCACCAGTAGACCAGGATCAGTACTGGTGTAGGGGAGAAAGAGATTACCAGCCTACATCATCACGGTACAGTAACGGAGTGCATCTGTCTGTTAAAGGTGAGTAATTACCATGGTAACAACTCTGAGAGCATCATGTGAACTCTGCCACTTCAGGTACTGAACTGTGTGCTTCATTTCCTCCAGCAGTAATTACAGTTAAACTGCATGATAACACAGCTGTTAAATGCAAACTTTCTACTTCATTTTAAACGTGATACACAACATTTATAAAAATTAGTCAACTTTGTCTGACCAGGTGAAACACTAAACTAGTCTGTCCTGTGGCCCTACATGACTTGAGTTTGACATCTATAAAACATGATCTCATTAAGAACTTCCCATTCTTGTTAAAGACGAGAATACACTGTAACCTCACACAGTGTGGTGCAGAGACATGTGTACATTTCAGCAATGAGCATCCAGTGTTCAGTATTAGTAGGCTTTACAAGCTTCTAACCCATGTGCTTACTGAAATGTGAACATAAAAGCAGAATATCAGTACTATGCAATTTCTACACTGGAGCCTGAGCTGTTTTGACTGTGCAGCCTAATTGGTCACAAATACTGAGTAGAGAGACCATCACACTCACCTGTGAATCAGCAGGAGAGAGTGTAACTGCCTGGACATAATAATGACACAGGGGGGCAGTAGAGTTCTCTCCTCTCATGAAAATGAATGTGACATAAAAGTGTATGACATCACAGGCATAATAAAAGATGACACATCATTGGAAAATATGAACAAGGTGTCTGGCTAGATTAAATAAAGAGACTCTTACAGTGAGATGTTCATGTTTTAAATGCTTATAAAATGCCATGTAATACAAGATCACTATAAATTATTAAACAGATTTGAAATTGTCACAGTATTGTGGTTTTGAGAGGTTTGCAATATGTACTGAAATATTTTAATGACATTTTTAAAAATCCAAAAGTATTTTAATTATGCACTTTTAATCTGATAATGATGGACATTTCTAACAATATATAAATCAGAATATTCCTGTTCTTCATCCCAAAGCTTTACCCACTGCTACACTGTCTGTGGAGCCTCAGGGTCCTGTGTTCACTGGAGAGTCAGTCACGCTGAAGTGTGAAATAGAGTCTAACCATAACTGGAGGTATCAGTGGTATAAAGGCAGCAATAAGACTGCAGTCCATCAGTCTGAGATAAACACCTTCACCATCAGCTCACCAGTAGACCAGGATCAGTACTGGTGTAGGGGAGAAAGAGATTACCAGCCTACATCATCACGGTACAGTAACGGAGTGCATCTGTCTGTTAAAGGTGAGTAATTACTATGGTAACAACTCTGAGAGCGTCATGTGAACTCTGCCACTTCAGGTACTGAACTGTGTGCTTCATTTCCTCCAGCAGTAATTACAGTCAAACTGCATGATAACACAGCTGTTAAATGCAAACTTTCTACTTCATTTTAAACGTGATACACAACATTTATAAAAATTAGTCAACTTTGTCTGACCAGGTGAAACACTAAACTAGTCTGTCCTGTGGCCCTACATGACTTGAGTTTGACATCTATAAAACATGATCTCATTAAGAACTTCCCATTCTTGTTAAAGACGAGAATACACTGTAACCTCACACAGTGTGGTGCAGAGACATGTGTACATTTCAGCCATGAGCATCCAGTGTTCAGTATTAGTAGCCTTTACAAGCTTCTAACACATGTGCTTACTGAAATGTGAACATAAAAGCAGAATATCAGTACTATGCAATTTCTACACTGGAGCCTGAGCTGTTCTGACTGTGCAGCCTAATTGGTCACAAATACTGAGTAGAGAGACCATCACACTCACCTGTGAATCAGCAGGAGAGAGTGTAACTGCCTGGACATAATAATGACACAGGGGGGCAGTAGAGTTCTCTCCTCTCATGAAAATGAATGTGACATAAAAGTGTATGACATCACAGGCATAATAAAAGATGACACATCATTGAAAAATATGAGCAAGGTGTCTGACTAGATTAAATAAAGAGACTCTTACAGTGAGATGTTCATGTTTTAAATGCTTATAAAATGCCATGTAATACAAGATCACTATAAATTATTAAACAGATTTGAAATTGTCACAGCATTGTGGTTTTGAGAGGTTTGCAATATGTACTGAAATATTTTAATGACATTTTTAAAAATCCAAAAGTATTTTAATTATGCACTTTTAATCTGATAATGATGGACATTTCTAACAATATATAAATCAAAATATTCTTGTTCTTCATCTCAAAGCTTTACCCACTGCTAGACTGTCTGTGGAACCTCGGGGTCCTGTGTTCACTGGAGAGTCAGTCACGCTGAAGTGTAAAATAGAGTCTTACCATAACTGGAGGTATCAGTGGTATAAAGGCAGCAGAAAGACTGCAGTCCATCAGTCTGAGATAAACACCTTCGCCATCAGCTCACCAGTAGACCAGGATAACTACTGGTGTAGAGGAGAAAGAGATTACCAGCCTACATCATCACAGTACAGTAAAAGAGTGCATCTGTCTGTTAAAGGTGAGTAATTAACATGGTAACAACTCTGAGAGCAGCATGTGAACTCTACCGCTTCAGGTACTGAACTGTGTGTTTCATTTCCTCAAGCAGTAATTACAGTTAAACTGCATGATAACACAGCTGTTAAATGCAAACTTTCTACTTCATTTTAAACGTGATACACAACATTTATAAAAATTAGTCAACTTTGTCTGAC
Source organism: Electrophorus electricus (assembly GCF_041902795.1). NCBI lineage: Eukaryota > Metazoa > Chordata > Actinopteri > Gymnotiformes > Gymnotidae > Electrophorus > Electrophorus electricus. The sequence goes on along the minus strand of NC_137517.1, from coordinate 14,423,609 downwards.
CAGGTGAAACACTAAACTAGTCTGTCCTGTGGCCCTACATGACTTGAGTTTGACATCTATAAAACATGATCTCATTAAGAACTTCCTATTCTTGTTAAAGACGAGAGTACACTGTAACCTCACACAGTGTGGTGCAGAGACATGTGTACATTTCAGCCATGAGCATCCAGTGTTCAGTATTAGTAGGCTTTACAAGCTTCTAACCCATGTGCTTACTGAAATGTGAACATAAAAGCAGAATATCAGTACTATGCAATTTCTACACTGGAGCCTGAGCTGTTCTGACTGTGCAGCCTAATTGGTCACAAATACTGAGTAGAGAGACCATCACACTCACCTGTGAATCAGCAGGAGAGAGTGTAACTGCCTGGACATAATAATGACACAGGGGGGCAGTAGAGTTCTCTCCTCTCATGAAAATGAATGTGACATAAAAGTGTATGACATCACAGGCATAATTAAAGATGACACATCATTGGAAAATATGAGCAAGGTGTCTGACTAGATTAAATAAAGAGACTCTTACAGTGAGATGTTCATGTTTTAAATGCTTATAAAATGCTATGTAATACAAGATCACTATAAATTATTAAACAGATTTGAAATTGTCACAGCATTGTGGTTTTGAGAGGTTTGCAATAGGTACTGAAATATTTTAATGACATTTTTAAAAATCCAAAAGTATTTTAATTATGCACTTTTAATCTGATAATAATGGACATTTCTAACAATATATAAATCAAAATATTCCTGTACTTCATCCCAAAGCTTTACCCACTGCTAGACTGTCTGTGGAGCCTCGGGGTCCTGTGTTCACTGGAGAGTCAGTCACTCTGAAGTGTGAAATAGAGTCTAACCATAACTGGAGGTATCAGTGGTATAAAAGCAGCAGTAAGACTGCAGTCCATCAGTCTGAGATAAACACCTTCACCATCAGCTCACCAGTAGACCAGGATCAGTACTGGTGTAGGGGAGAAAGAGATTACCAGCCTACATCATCACGGTACAGTAACGGAGTGCATCTGTCTGTTAAAGGTGAGTAATTACTATGGTAACAACTCTGAGAGCGTCATGTGAACTCTGCCACTTCAGGTACTGAACTGTGTGCTTCATTTCCTCCAGCAGTAATTACAGTCAAACTGCATGATAACACAGCTGTTAAATGCAAACTTTCTACTTCATTTTAAACGTGATGCACAACATTTATGAAAATTAGTCAACTTTGTCTTACCAGGTGAAATATTCAACTAATCTGTCCTGTGGCCCTACATGACTTGAGTTTGACATCTATAAAACATGATCTCATTAAAAACTTCCCATTCTTGTTAAAGACGAGAGTACACTGTAACCTCACACAGTGTGGTGCAGAGACATGTGTACATTTCAGCCATGAGCATCCAGTGTTCAGTATTAGTAGGCTTTACAAGCTTCTAACACATGTGCTTACTGAAATGTGAACATAAAAGCAGAATATCAGTACTATGCAATTTCTACACTGGAGCCTGAGCTGTTCTGACTGTGCAGCCTAATTGGTCACAAATACTGAGTAGAGAGACCATCACACTCACCTGTGAATCAGCAGGAGAGAGTGTAACTGCCTGGACATAATAATGACACAGGGGGGCAGTAGAGTTCACTCCTCTCATGAAAATGAATGTGACATAAAAGTGTATGACATCACAGGCATAATTAAAGATGACACATCATTGGAAAATATGAGCAAGGTGTCTGACTAGATTAAATAAAGAGACTCTTACAGTGAGATGTTCATGTTTTAAATGCTTATAAAATGCCATGTAATACAAGATCACTATAAATTATTAAACAGATTTGAAATTGTCACAGCATTGTGGTTTTGAGAGGTTTGCAATAGGTACTGAAATATTTTAATGACATTTTTAAAAATCCAAAAGTATTTTAATTATGCACTTTTAATCTGATAATAATGGACATTTCTAACAATATATAAATCAAAATATTCCTGTACTTCATCCCAAAGCTTTACCCACTGCTACACTGTCTGTGGAGCCTCGGGGTCCTGTGTTCACTGGAGAGTCAGTCACTCTGAAGTGTGAAATAGAGTCTAACCATAACTGGAGGTATCAGTGGTATAAAAGCAGCAGTAAGACTGCAGTCCATCAGTCTGAGATAAACACCTTCACCATCAGCTCACCAGTAGACCAGGATCAGTACTGGTGTAGGGGAGAAAGAGATTACCAGCCTACATCATCACGGTACAGTAACGGAGTGCATCTGTCTGTTAAAGGTGAGTAATTACCATGGTAACAACTCTGAGAGCATCATGTGAACTCTGCCACTTCAGGTACTGAACTGTGTGCTTCATTTCCTCCAGCAGTAATTACAGTTAAACTGCATGATAACACAGCTGTTAAATGCAAACTTTCTACTTCATTTTAAACGTGATACACAACATTTATAAAAATTAGTCAATTTTGTCTGACCAGGTGAAACACTGAACTAGTCTGTACTGTGGCCCTACTCGACTTGAGTTTGAAATGTATAAAACATGATCTCATTAAGAACTTCCTATTCTTGTTAAAGACGAGAGTACACTGTAACCTCACACAGTGTGGTGCAGAGACATGTGTACATTTCAGCAATGAGCATCCAGTGTTCAGTATTAGTAGGCTTTACAAGCTTCTAACCCATGTGCTTACTGAAATGTGAACATAAAAGCAGAATATCAGTACTATGCAATTTCTACACTGGAGCCTGAGCTGTTCTGACTGTGCAGCCTAATTGGTCACAAATACTGAGTAGAGAGACCATCACACTCACCTGTGAATCAGCAGGAGAGGGTGTAACTGCCTGGACATAATAATGACACAGGGGGGCAGTAGAGTTCTCTCCTCTCATGAAAATGAATGTGACATAAAAGTGTATGACATCACAGGCATAATTAAAGATGACACATCATTGGAAAATATGAGCAAGGTGTCTGACTAGATTAAATAAAGAGACTCTTACAGTGAGATGTTCATGTTTTAAATGCTTATAAAATGCCATGTAATACAAGATCACTATAAATTATTAAACAGATTTGAAATTGTCACAGTATTGTGGTTTTGAGAGGTTTGCAACATGTACTGAAATATTTTAATGACATTTTTAAAAATCCAAAAGTATTTTAATTATGCACTTTTAATCTGATAATGATGGACATTTCTAACGATATATAAATCAAAATATTATTGTTCTTCATCCCAAAGCTTTACCCACTGCTACACTGTCTGTGGAGCCTCGGGGTCCTGTGTTCACTGGAGAGTCAGTCACTCTGAAGTGTGAAATAGAGTCTAACCATAACTGGAGGTATCAGTGGTATAAAGGCAGCAGTAAGACTGCAGTCCATCAGTCTGAGATAAACACCTTCACCATCAGCTCACCAGTAGACCAGGATAACTACTGGTGTAGGGGAGAAAGAGATTACCAGCCTACATCATCACGGTACAGTAACGGAGTGCATCTGTCTGTTAAAGGTGAGTAATTACCATGGTAACAACTCTGAGAGCAGCATGTGAACTCTACCACTTCAGGAACTGAACTGTGTGCTTCATTTCCTTCAGCAGTCAAATTCTATGATGATTTTTTTTTTTTAATTTGTATCTGTTACATTTGTATATGTTGATTTTCAAATTATGAATAGATAAAATTAGAACTAATGTCTTTTAAAACATGTTTTTAGAATATTTTAGGCCCTCTGTGAGAGTTCTCCACTGAAAGGAATTGTGTACTGTTTGTGTGGTGGAGAAGTGGGTATAGTAAGGTGCAGTCTGCTGAGTGGTCAAGCAGAGAACCCTTCCACTGCAGTCCTGTATTGTTGAATAATCCCAGCCAGTATTTTCAATAACCAACCTTTGCTCACTCAAGCATGATGTGTGTCCTTCCTAAACAGTGAATCTGGGATCCTGGTAATAATTTCTGCAATAGTATGAAACATGTAATTTTATAGCTGTGTTTGTACTGATGTCCCTGTCTTAAAGGCATTTCACGGGGGAATGTTTACATTGAAATAATTTGTGTGTGTGTGTGTGTGTGTCTTTTGTTCAGAAAATCCTTTCTCAGTTATCAGGCTAGTCAGTAGTCTCCTGGCAGTCTTTCCATATCTTCTAGTGTCTATCATATTGGGGGTCAAATGCTACAGAGCTCACGGTAGGAACTCTTCCCCTTACACACACTGGACTAAAAGCTCAGAAATCTAGAAATAATCTCTCAGTAGAGGATTTGCCTTAATACATTTAGACAGCAGTAGAAATTAATTTAAAATAGCAGTAGGAGATGATGATATGGTTGTAGTAACTTTCTGAGGATCACTGACCAACATCGATCACCAAAGCTCATGTTGGTTCCAAAGATCTGGTTCTGTGCCTCAAACGTCTCTCACCACATTTGTACAATGTGAGTCTCAAAGACACAAGCAGCAAACCCAGATGCAATAATGCTTTTCTACCACTAGGGAGAATTGTAATCATTGTGGGACATTCTAACACCGTCACTTTTAATAAGTTTGTGGTGTTATTATTTTTTTTTTTCTACAGCTCAGACTGGTGAAAAACAAAGTCAGAATGCAGTGACTGAGGAGTGAGAATCTAAAAGAAATTTGCCTTAAATCTGCCTTAAAGATTGGTTGAGAGACTAGTGTCTAGGACTTTGGGCTATCAACTGCATGATTATGGGTTTGAATTGTTGGGCTCTTGAACAAGGCCCTTAACCATCTTCGCACTGGGGCAGCTGTACAGTACAATGACTGACCCCAGCTCAGAAAGATATGTGAAGAGAAGCAAATCATTGTACTGTAAACACGTTTATATAACCAAATAAAGACACTCCATCTGGCCTTCATGTGAATTTAAACAAAACAATGTCAGAGACAATATTTATCTGTAAGCCATTATGTGTAGCCATTGTAGCCATTATTATGTGTAAATTTGTCAAATGTTTAATGTAAATTGTGTAAATTTGTCAAATGTTTCCTTCTTGCCCTCTTTGCTCTTACAGTACCCAATGAAACACTGTGTGTGTGTGTGTGTGTGTGTGTGTGTTTGTGCGCATGCACGCACGCATGTGTTTGTGTGTGTGTGGTTCAAATAGATTCCAAGTTGTAAACAAATATTTAGATCTCTGCTTTTGCTGCTTTTCTCAGTTGTACAGTGAAACTGTACTGAGTACTGAAGTCAGAGCTGAACTCCTGAGAAGGGCAAACAGGAGGCTGTAAAATGCAGTAGCACTGAGTGCCACAAGAGGCATCTCTGTACAGGCAGTTCAGGAGTAAATGGGGCATCAAACTAATGCATAAAACCAACAGTTACCATCCAACACTCATCATTATGTACCTCGTGTTCTCAAAAACAACAAAGGCTCTGCAGAAGCAATAGATTCTCCAACCATCCATCCCCTCGAGACACCATAGACATACACGCCGACCAGAAATACCAAAAACAGAGGAACTGACTGTTGTGGCCTGGTTTCTATTCTACTTCAGCTGTGTAGGAGGCAGAGGAAGTGCTGGTGACATGAGTGATAACTGTTTGTTTGTTTTTTTAGAACTGATAAATAGTGACCTACCCTCAGCTTCCTGTTCCTAATGCTCATTCAAGTTGATTAATAATCAGTCAAAATGTGCAGAATCAGAACTACAAATAAATGGACCCACCCACATAGACACTCATGTACAACTCATAATCCATCACTAAATCTGACATTTTCATATAGTGTCTTTTTCATTCATGTAAATTCAAAAGCATCTTCGTATAAGGCCATAATTGTGCGCTGTAACGCTACGCTCCCCTTTCCACATATCAAGTGGTATGGCCCGCCACGTGGGAGTCGTATTTGTTGACTGTTTTCACTGCGACTGCCTTCGTGTTTGTAAAAACGCCTCCTTGTCGTCGCTGCATTCCAACACACCCGCCCCTCGCCACGCGTGTCATTTGTGCATGCATTTAAACCCCTGTGTCAGTAGAGAAGGTGTCCGTGATCATTGGTCACTACTCGTGCTCGATGGTCCTGTGAACTGTGGTTTCATCACATTCCACTGGTCGGTACTGTGCGAGTGTCGCCCGTGTTTATTGTTTATCCGCGTTATTCCGTATTTATCCGCAGCGCATGTTCGGCGACGTCGAGGGAGGCGTCTGCGTTCTTTCCCTTGCCCTGCTGCTCTCGGGCCGTTACGTGCGCCTTCAGAAAGCTCCATAGGAGGCGTGTGAAGAAAACCCTCCTCAATTTCTTTAAGTGAAGGACCAAATATCTATATATCTCTTAAAATATCGATAAAAACCCAAGCATTTAAATATATCTTACATTTATCCAACTTTTTCCATATATTTATGGATTCTACAGATTTATCTTTAAAGCTGAACATCATTTTTGTAGAAAACAAGTGTAAGCTACTTTTTTTTTTCAAAATCCTACCAAAAAGTCCCACCCCCTACCTTCAGCTCTCAGTCCAAATCCACTCCCCAAAACACATGAACACACTGCCTGACTACAGCATCATAAAATACATTTGCGAATGTAATGTGATGTGTATTGAACCTCTGAACAATGGTGAATATTTCGACTTTGAACAGACACACAGTGTCCATAAGGGAAAGGCTCTCACACACAACCGCACACTCAATATTAAAGGTGCGGTTGTGGTCTTTCCCAAAGTTCTTCTATTATGGGTTCACTGCTGCTTATGTGATACAGTAGTAAGTGTGACATCCACTGGATGCTGCTCTGTGAGCTCTGCTTATATGATACAGTAGTAAGTGTAACATCCTTGATCTTTGGTTATATGATACAGTATGTGTAACATTCACAGGGTACTCCCCTGAGTTTTGTGCAAATGCAGTCCAACCTTTTGTTGTTATTTTTGCACTGGAGCTACGAGGCTAATATGGCTAGCAAGTATCTTTATTTATTTGCTTCAGACCACTTTGTAACTACACTGTCCAAATATTTCCATTATCCACATTACTAATACTGTTTCATATTCAAAGGAACTAAGTAATTAGTTATCCAAGAGATAATTTGGGAAAAGTGGAAAACTGTACAATTAAACTTTAACATATCTAGGTTTAATTTTAATGATCTCTGTAAACTTCATACTAATGAGCACCAGAGAACAGCAGTTTTAGATCAGGTCAGGTGTGTTGTGTGCAGGGCAGAGGTGTGGTAGCCAAGCCAGGTGTGTTGTGTGCAAGTCAAGTACATGTTGTCCAGGTCAGGCGTGTGGTGTCCAGGTGATGGAAGACCTGTGGAGGACACACACTCCTGTGCGGCAGCCATATCCACATTCTCCATGGAAAATCATTTGTACAGAGATATATGTGTGTATGCCTTTGGTCATCTTCTTCTCCACGTGAGACTCAGATCAGCTCAGCGTGGTGTCCAGATGCTGCAAGACAAAGAATAGGACAAAAATGAACACACACTCAGCCATCAGACTACACACACACACTTTTTCTTTATTTTCCATGCTTTTTATGTCTGTCTGAATCAGTGTTTGCCATGCACCAGTTACCTTCATTCTTTTTATATTTATCAATATCAGTTTATACCAAATTGTATCTGCACAATGGCTGGTGTAGGGAACAGATTGGAAAACACTGCTTGTTATTTTTAAGAGTATATTCATTTACAATGCTTTGATCTTGTAGACTGATGTAATTAGGTATATACAGGTATATTTGTGTGTGTGTACTTATATGTATGCATAAGTGTTTATATGTGTGCTTGTGCGTGCATATACATAGCAACACTGGATATGGCTACACATGATCTTTCTCTTCTTTTGCCAGAAAATGTACATATTTGTGTTTTGTACACATTTGTATTTTTTTCTGTATTTTGTACTCATTATTTTGAAATTACAATTATCTAAAAATAATTTTGTGACCTTATTTCCTGATTTATGGGTCCAAAAGCTGCCAAACTTAGCAGAAAGTGGTAGTGTCATAAGCTAAAGGCATAATAGCTATTATATTTATATGTGAAACACATCTCTCTCACACAAACTACAAATCGAAAAAGAAATATCCTGTTTGTGCGTGTGAACCAAAGAACGACAGCATGATAAAGAGAGTGTGCACATGTGTGAGTAATATACAGATGTGAAGTGTGAAAGAAACGCATACGGTGATGAGTTTGCGTGAGAGAAAATTCACTTTAGCTTCTCCAGTGTACAGTGTGGATCCTCCAGTAGAGCAGAGAGCTGCTTCACTCCTGAGTCTCCTGGTTCATTGTGGTTCAGATTCAGCTCTCTCAGGTGTGATGAGGGGTTTGACCTCAGAGCTGAAGCCAGAATAGCACAGCCTTCCTCTGTAATATTGCAGTAAGACAGCCTACAGAGAGGAGGAGAACAACACCTCACACTTACAGCTCAACAAGCATCCAGGTGCACGCATACACATACACCCACAAGCATGAACACACAAAATGTCTAACCCACAATGTACACACACATTTGCGTAAACACATGTGCACACATACACACAGTCTCTTCCACACACACACACACACACACACACACACTCACTTAGAAGTGAAACTGCACCACGATTCACTAAACACCACAAACATGTTTTGTGTGTGTGCACGCGTGTGTGTGTGTGTGTGTTTATTTATGTTGATGATAGAGAGAGAGGCAGAGATAATGTATGTGTGTAAACAGAGACAGCAACCGACTGAGCAAGTGAGTGAGAAATCTGATTAATTCAGTGGCTGTGTGAGAGAGAGAAAGTTGGAAATAGTAATTGTGTGTGTGTGTGTGTGTGTGTGAGTGAGAGAGAGAGAGAGAGAGAGAGAGAGAGAGAGAAGAATGAGTTAGTGAAGGGGCTATGGGTAGTGATGTCAGAGAAATTGTCTGTGTGAGTGTGAGACAGAAGGATAGTGACTCTGTATGTGTGTGTGTGTGTGTGTATAAAGACAGGGTAAGTCAGTAACTCACTCTAGTTTCTCCAGTTTACAGTGTCGATCCTCCAGTAGAGCAGAGAGCTGCTTCACTCCTGAAATTCCTGGTTTGTTGAGGTTCAGATTCAGCTCTCTCAGGTGTGATGAGGGGTTTGATCTCAGAGCTGAAGCCAGAGCAGCACAGCCTTCCTCTGATATACTGATGCCACACAGCCTGCCGAGAGAAAAAAACTAAAACTCACAGCTCAACATGCACACAAACATATAGCACGCACGCACTCCCTTTCCCTGATTCATAATTCACTTTGATGTTTGTTATAGTTTTTGTTGTTTGTTTCAGGTTTTGGTGTAAGTGGTATCAAATGATGTCTCACTGGCTACTGTGTGTATGTGCATGTGGGCACGTGCATGTGTGTATGTATGAGAGACAGAAGAACACCATTACAATAAGTCTTTGTATGCATGAGACAGGCTAGTGATGGTGATTTTGGGTGTGTGTGTGGTGTGTGTGTGCGCATGTGTGTGTGCGTGAGCCAGGTGCTCACTGTAGTTTCTCCAGTTTACAGTGTGGATCCTCCAATAGAGCAGAGAGCTGCTTCACTCCTGAGTCTCCTGGTTCATTGCGGTTCAGATTCAGCTCTCTCAGGCGTGAAGAGGAGTTTGACCTCAGAGCTGAAACCAGAGCAGCACAGCCTTCCTCTGGAATACTGCAGCATTCCAACCTGCAGAGAAAAGGAGTTTAAACTGGTAAATTATTGACAACTGGAGCAACATCCTAAATATAGGGAAATTATTAATTACTACTGAATATTAATTACAAAAGCCTAATCAGTACAATATCAGTCTCATTCTGAAAAAGAGTTCAAAATGTAGGCAGTGACCTATTAATTTTTATTTAGAATGCATTTCTAAATACAAAGATTATTAATGAAATCAATATCAAGAAAATCTAAGCATTAAGAGATACAGTAAATGTGAGAAACAGATGTGTCTCGGGTCTAGGAAACTGACCAATTATTAGAATAAAGAACCAAAATGAAAAAAAAAATGAATAAAACCATAAATCCAGAACTCTAAGCACTTAACCCAAGCAAAATGAATCAGTCCTACACTAAGACGTAAGATTCCTTAGATAACACCAAGATAATTTTTTAAATTACAAATAAAAGAAAGTAATAAAGCAACAACCACAATATATAAGGAAAAATGGTTATACACTTCCCTAAAGACATGCAAGACAGAAAACACAGATTATCATGGGACACTAGATAAATATTATAGTTGTACTTACATCACCAATTAGCCAACCATCCACCAGTGATCACGCCCATTCACTTGCCTGATCACAATCACCTCATTATTAGATATTCCCTTCAACTTTCACGTGTCTGTTTACATATTTAAATCCCACAGGTGCCTCACTCTAGTGCTTTGAATTTATGAGTCGTCTGCCATGCCCGCTCATCAAGAATCCCTTTTCGTGCTTATGCTTCTTAACAATTCTTGGTGTTGTTTTTTTTTTTTTTTGTATTATCCTTATTAAAATCTTTTCGTTTTTTTGAACACCCGCGTCTCACTCTGCGTCTATCAAAATGTCAGAGCTAATTTTGCGTCTATGACTAAGGTAGACTTCCTCATTTTTGCTTTAGCTAGGTTGAGGAGGCAACAACGTTTTAATAAAATATACAAACATTACTACATATATACTAGAAGATCATGGACATGTCCTGAAGTAGGAAAATTGTCTTGTGACATTAATACATTGCATAATTCAGCTTGAAAACAAAGAAACAATATGTTTAGATAGAGGGAGACAACAGATAACAATTTGATGATTGCAATGACTAATTGGATTTTGATTGAGATTAAGTGCAATTCCAAATGTTTTATGCACCACAAGCTATTTTATAATGAGTTAGTGCACATTCTACTTGTTCATGTTGAGAATCCCGTTAGTCAGTGGATGTCACTGTGGGTCCACAGCTTAAAACAGTCAAATATGTAATTATTGATTCTTCAATAGAAAGTGTCGAATTTGGCATTGTTATAATGCCCATGAAAAGTTATGTCCTTTGGGAAACGTTAGGATTCAGTAGTCATTCAGGAATATAGAGTTTTAATAAGCATCTAAACTTGAAAATCTACAAAGTCCAAGTGTGATTTTACAGCACCTGAGCTCATCAGGAGAGGCCAGGGAACCAGGAAAGTTGGCCTGTCTGTCCTTGCAGGAGTCATAAATATTTGTTTAAAATTTAAAACCTGATAATGGTGGTGCGGCTCAGACTTGAGCCATGTGTGCTCTGTCTCTTATGATGTGGTCATCCAGGATGGGTGTTGTGGGGTTTAGTCAAAGTGCAATCGAGAAGAAAGGGGGTCTGCAGTTCTCCACTACACATACACACACCGTCTTTCTCTCTCAGACATACAAACACTGTTCATCTCTCTCTCGCAAATACACACATGCCCATGCACCCTCACCCCACCCCAAACACACACACAAGCACATGTGTACACACATGCAATGTTTCTCACATACACAGGCAGACACTGGCAAACACTACCACGAAACACACAGAGACACACACTCGTTGGTCTATTGAAAAACAGTCATACAGTGAGCAAAAGAGAAATTATGACATTAGAGAACTCAAACACACACACAAAGAGGGAGACAGACAGTTCCATTGTGTCTCTCCATCATAGAAACACACAAAAATGAATATATCTATTACACAGCCTACAAATGTTATTTACAAACACAATCTCAATGCCACAGAACTCTCAAGAATCAACAAATATCAGACTGACAGTCATATTTGGTGCTACAGACACACGCACACACATACACAATTGAATGCATGCAGCACACAAACACAGACATACACACATACATACACACACACACACAGGCAAACAGACAGGCACACACTCACACGACAAATAAAGTATCTTTTGTACACAAACGCAATCTATGATGTACAAACACAAACAGACACAAATTTTCTCCCTCTAACATACACAGACATACACACAACCCCTGAGTTAGTCAATTTTGTAATTTTTTGTTGTTTGTGTGTATTCTGTGTGAATGCATGTGCACTTGTATGTGTTTATTTATAAAAAAAAAAATACAATTAATTAATGTATATGTGTAGGCATGACAGAGGGTTTGTTTGTGTGTGTGAGAAAGATACAGTGATGGTGTGTGGGTGTGTATAAAGAGACAGTAATTCAATAACTTACTCTAGTATTTCCAGTTTACAGTGTGGTTCCTCTAGTATAGCAGAGAACTGCTTCACTCCTGAGTCTCCTGCTTTATTGTGGTTCAGATTCAGCTCTCTCAGGTGTGATGAGGGGTTTGACCTCAGAGCTGAAGCCAAAACAGCGCAGTCTTCCTCTTTAATACTGCACCAAGACAGCCTACAGAGAGAAGGGAAAAAAAAACTCCTCACACTCACAGCTCAACACATACACACACCCTCACTCTCACACCTATGTGAGACAACGATTTGTGATGACATGTGTACGTCATTGCGTTTTTGTATTTGTGTGCGAGTGCTGTTGATTCCTGTGTTTGTGCAAGTGTGCGTGCATGTGTGAGAGAAAGAGAGGAAGACCTTTACAATATGTGGGTTTGTATGTGTTAGAGAGAAGATACAGTAATGTGCAAACACTCTTGTTTGTGCAAATGCTTTTGTGTGTGTGTGTGTGTGTGTGTGTGTGTGTGTGTGAGACACACGGTGATTCAGTAACTCACTCTAGTTTCTCCAGTTTACAGTGTGGATCCTCCAGTAGAGCAGAGAGCTGCTTCACTCCTGAGTCTCCTGGTTTATTGTAGTTCAGATTCAGCTCTCTCAGATGTGATGAGGGGTTTGACCTCAGAGCTGAAGCCAGAGCAGCACAGCCTTCCTCTCTAATATTGCAGTAAGACAGCCTACAGAGAGGAAGAGAAAAACCCCTTATACTTACAGCTCAAAACACAGGCAAACACAAATACAAGCACACAAACAAAGGTCTTGTGAAAGAAATTATACAATTTATGTGTGTACCCATCTCTGTGTGAGAGAGAGGAACACTTATGTCTGTGTTTGTGTTTTTGAAACTAATACAATTATGGTGTGTGTGTGCACGTGTGTGTAAAGAAATACTAAGTCAGTAACTCACTCAAGCTTCTCCAGTTTACAGTGTGAATCCTCCAGTAGAGCAGAGAGCTGCTTCACTCCTGAGTCTCCTGGTTTACTGTAGTTCAGATTCAGCTCTCTCAGGTGTGATGAGGGGTTTGACCTCAGAGCTGAAGCCAAAGCAGCACAGCCTTCCTCTCTAATACTGCAGTAAGACAGCCTACAGAGAGAAGGTGAAAAACTTCTCGCACTTACAGCTCAACATACAGGCAAACACAAATACAATCTACACCTGCTCAGGGAAACAGACATGCATGCAGTGATGGTGTGTATGTGTGTGCATGTGTGTAAAGAAATAATACGACAAACATACATGTGTGTGGGCGCATGTGCATTTGTATGTGTGGGTTTGTGTTAACATTTGTGTGTACATGTGTGTCTGTTTGTGACAGAAAGAGAAACACCATAATGTGTTTGTGTGTGGGGGAAAGATACAGTGATGTGCGTGTGTAATGAGTTAGTAACTCACTGTAGTATTTTCAGTTTACAGTGTGGATCCTCCAGTAGAGCAGAGAGCTGCTTCACTCCTGAGTCTCCTGGTTTATTGTGTTTCACATTCAGCTCTTTCAGGTGTGATGAGGGGTTTGACCTCAGAGCTGAAGCCAGAGCAGCACAGCCTTCCTCTGTAATACTGCAGTCATACAACCTGAAGCGAGAAGGAGAAAAACTCCTCACACTTACAGATTCTACACAGATACACACATCATACACACACTAACACACTCTCACACACAAATACACTAACACACAGGCACACACACAAACAAAAATGCAAAGACACACATGCTCACTTTCATATGCAAACACATGCAAAGACAATGTCACCCAGATACATTACCATGAGCACAAAAATACAGGAATAGACAGCAATCACACACACTTGTGCACACAGACACAAAGACATCCAGGCGCACACACACACAACCACAAAATATAAGCTACAATTCGTGCGCACGCACACACACAACATTTTTGTTTTTTGTTGTTTGTATATTTCTAGTTTCGGTGAAAGTGGTATAAAATAATTTCTCCCTTTATATTATGTGTGTGTGTGTGTGTGTGTGTGTGTGTGTGTGTGTGTGTGTGTGTGTGTGTATGTGATTGTGTGACAGACTGATACCATGTTATTCTGATACTATGTGTGAGAACAATACAATGATGGCGTGTGTGTGTGTGTGTGTGTGTGTGTGTGTGTGTGTGTGTGTGTGTGTGTGTGTGAGAGAGTGACATACAGTGAGTCAGTAACTCACTGTAATTTCTCCAGTTTACAGTGTGGATCCTCCAGTAGAGCAGAGAGCTGCTTCACTCCTGAGTCTCCTGGTTTATTGTAGTTCAGATTCAGCTCTCTCAGGTGTGATGAGGGGTTTGATCTCAGAGCTGAAGCCAGAGCAGCACAGCCTTTTTCTGTTATACTGCAGTGTTCCAGGCTGCAGAAACAGAACAATTCCTCACACTTACAGCCCAACACTTGCATTTTTGTTTGTATGTGTGTGTGTGTGTAAAACATACACACCCAAATACAGAAATATGCATCATGATATGCATCTTTCTCTCATACACATACTGTAAAAGTGTTCATCTTTGTCTCACCACTGCACTGCATGTCCACACACACACACACACACACACACACACACACACACGCAAACAAAAATGGACACACATTACTCACATGCACATGTGTACACAGACACAAACATGTATAGGCATGCATACACAAGCAACACACAACCAACCACACACACAAAAACATACACTATGACCCACACCCACGCACACAAACACATACAGAACACGCAAAAACATACATGCGCACAGATGCACGTACACATTCGTACAAGCAGATGCACACACAATGTCTCTCACATGCACAGGCAGACATACAGCTGCACAAATGACAAAATATTTGCGACACACAACCACACACTATGACACAGAGACATGTGTGTGTTTGTGTTAATAACGTTTGTGTGTACATGTATCTGTGTGTGACAGAGAGAGGAACACCATGTTTGTGGGTGGGGGAAAGATACAGTGATGTGCGTGTGTAACGAGACAGTCAGCAACTCACTTTAGGTTCTCCAGTTTACAGTGTGGATCCTCCAGTAGAGCAGAGAGCTGCTTCACTCCCGAGTCTCCTGGTTTATTGAGGTTCAGATTCAGCTCTCTCAGGTGTGATGAGGGGTTTGACCTCAGAGCTGAAACCAGAGCAAAACAGCCTTCCCCTGTTATACTGCAGTCAGACAGCCTGCAGAGAGAAGGATAAAAACCCCTTGTGCTTACAGTGCATACAAACACACATGCACACAAGTTTCAAGTTTGGTTTATTTGTCACATACATAGTCATACACAGTATAACTCGCAGTGAAATGGTTGAGTGCGCTCTGTCCAAACTGAGGAAAAAGAAAAACAGGGGTGCATAGAGAAATATATATCTATATTTATACAAAAATATATTAACAATTTATGTACAATATATGTATATTATGTTTATATACACAATGTACAATGTATATATGGATATGTATATATGTATGTACACAATGTACAGTTCCATCTTGTAATTGAACATATTTACAGTTATATGTTACTTGGTGGTAATTGAACATATTTACAGTTATATGTTATATGGTGGTGGTGGTCCCAACAGTTTATCAGTTTCCCTGATTCAGGGCCCGAATGGCCTGTGGGAAGAAGCTCCTCTTCAGTCTCTCTGTCTTGGTCTTCAGGGAGCGAAAGCACTTCCCTGACCTCAACAGAGAGAAGAGCCTATTGTTGGGATGGGTGGGGTCCTTCACAATCCTCCTGGCCTTGGTCTGGCACCGCTTGTAGTAGATGGGCTGTAGGTCAGTAAGTTCTGTATGAGTGATGCGCTCTGCTGAATGCACCACCCTTTGGAGTGCTTGTCTGTCCTGCTTGGTGCTGTTCCCAAACCAGACTGTGATGTTCCCTGTGAGGATGCTCTCGATAGTGCAGGTGTAGAAGTTCCGCAGTACCTTGGAGGGCAGTCTGAAGTCTCTTAGGCGTCTGAGGTGGTAAAGACGCTGACTAGCCTTCTTTGCCAGGGAGTTGGTATGGCGGGACCAGGACAGGTCCTGCGAGATGTTAACTCCAAGGTACCTGAAACTATCTACTCTCTCCACCGTGGTTCCACTGATCCTCACAGGTTGGTAGTGCTGCTCCTGCTTCTTCCTGCAATCCACGATCAGCTCCTTTGTCTTACTGATGTTTAGGAGGAGATTATTTTCCTGGCACCAGTTTTCCAGGTGTTTAATCTCCTCCAGGTAGGCCCTCTCATCGTTGTCTGAGATCAGGCCCATGACAGCGGTGTCGTCAGCAAACTTGACAATGATGGTGGAGCTGGACGTGGCTGTGCAGTCGTAGGTGTACAATGAGTAAAGCAGGGGGCTTAGGACACAACCCTGAGGAGCTCCAGTTCTGAGGGTGAGGGTGGATGAGGCACAGTTGCCTACCCATACTGATTGTGGTCTGTCTGTTAGGAAGTTGGAGATCCAGTCGCACAGGGATGTATGCAGTCCTAGATCCTACAACTTAGTAGTGAGTAGGGAGGGGATGATAGTGTTAAATGCTGAACTGTAGTCAACAAAGAGCATTTTAACATAATTACCCCTTCCTTTGTCCAGGTAGCTCAGCATGGTGTGAAGCAGATGTGCAATTACATCATCAGTGGAGCGGTTGTGGCAGTATGCAAACTGCAGTGGGTCCATGGAGGCTGGCAGTGAAGATGTGATGAAGTCTCTGACTAGCTTTTCAAAGCACTTCATCACGACTGATGTGAGAGCAACAGGGCAGTAGTCATTGAGGCCGGAGGGTCGAGGTTTCTTCGGGACGGGGACGATGGTGGATCGCTTGAAGCTGGACGGGACGATACCGAGCGTCAGGGAGAGATTGAAGATGCCGGTGAATACCGGGGCTAGCTGATCTGCGCAGGCTTTGAGGACTCTCCCGCAGATAGCGTCTGGTCCCGCCGCCTTCATGGAATTCTCCCCTTTTAAACACTCCTCACGTCACTCTCCGTGATGATGATGATGAGAGGGCGATGCGCCGATAGCACCATTAGCGCTGCTAGATGTAGCCTCGAAGCGAGCGAAGAATGTGTTCAGCTCGTTCGCCAGAGACTCGTCCGCACTCATCAGTCCGGAGGGTGGGTTCCTGTAGTCGGTGATCGTCCGTAGTCCCTGCCACAGGGATCTAGAGCCACTCTGCTGGAACTGTGTCTCTAGTTTCCTCCCGTAGCGCCGCTTCGCCTCCCTCACCGCCCTGCGCACTCCGTATGCTGCAGACTTGTACTCGTTCATGTTCCCGCTGATGATCCCTGCGTGGAAGGCAGCAGTGCGAGAGTTCAGAGCCTCGCGGATAGTTCTGTCCACCCAGGGCTTCTGGTTGGAAAACTTCTTGATGGTGATTCTTGGGATCGTGTCGTCCACCAGTTTCCCAGTAAACCGCACTACTGCCTCCGTAAACTCGCTGACATCATCAGTGCTGCGCCGGAACATGTCCCAGTCCGCGTCATCCAGAGCGTCCTGCAGAGCGGCCACCGATTGATCTGTGCAGCGCGCGACCTCCCGTGTACATAGAAACACACTTAAACAAATGCAGCCACACACATCATTAGCTTGCACACAAAACACAGGAAGCTGGAAGTTTCAAGTTAATTTGTAACAGAAAGTCAGAGACAGTTGTACATTGAAATGCATTTATAAAGCTTACGCACTCTACAGCTGTGCAACTTGCCAATAAACAACAACCTATAAACCCCTGGGGGAGGGTAACAGTTATTGCTTAAAAATGCAGAATATACAAGACATATATAGAATATAGTAGAAGTATATAGTATATAATATATAGAAGAAGTGTGTGCTCTGGTTATGAGGGGGTATATTCTGATACTAGCTTGGACACTATTACTAGTGGTTATAATAATTTAAATAGTGCCCTTCTCAAATTCAGGGCAACTGATAAACTGTGGGGACCACCACCACCATGTGACTTTAAATCTGTATATCTGTATATTTGTAAACTGGAATTGTACATTGTGTACATACACATACGTCCATATACGCATTGTACATTGTGTATATATACATATTATAAATATATTGTTATATATATTTTTTGTATTTTTGTATATACATATTTCCTTATACACCCCTGTTTCTTTCCTCAGTTTGGACAGAGCACTCACAAAACCATTTCACTGCGAGTTATACCGTGTATGATTATGTACGTGACAAATAAACCGAACTTGAACTTGAAACTTGAAATCCCAGAGGAAACCCACACAGACACAGGGAGAACATAGTAGACCTTCTGCAGAAATAAACTTACATTCTTACACAGTTTCTAGATACACAAGATGTCATGATGTTTCAGACAGAGGTCCTTCATTAGCTGTGCAGGCAAAGTGCATGGGTGAATGGTATATGTATGAATATATATATATGTATGAATATGAATGACCATTCACCCTCCCTTCTGCAGTTCTGCCCTCTGACTGACCCTAACAACACCCACAAGGACCCACTTATCAGAACCAGCTAAAAGGACTGGCTTATCAGAAGAAATTTATCAAAAGAAACTTTCCTTCAAGAAGTGTTATGACTTCAGCAAAAACATGCATTTTTAACTATTCAAATTTACAATGTTTCTCAAACCCATGTTCTTGGACAAATACAGGAGTAAAACCTTCCACTAGAGGATGCCCCACCCCACATACAGCTCCGCAATATCAAACTCGACATAATTTGATCAAGAATCAAAAATGAAAATGAAAAAGCCAAATTGGAGCTACTGGCCAAACAATTCACTCTTTTAGATGCAAACAGCTTCAATATCAGTTATCTTACCCACTGAACAATGGGAGTGTAAAATATTACCATGTATTCACTAAACAAACACTAAAAGAAGACCTGTAATCTATTTTAATACAACTTTGAGAATTTATAGTGTCATTTATGTCAGAATTAACAATGAATTCAACCTTACTATGCTTTTCTATTTAGTCTTATGATGCTTTTGGGAAACTCACTCTCAGTGTAGTTATGTGTTTTAGAATGAAAATACTCTGAACTGCCAACCTTTCAGTCCCAAGCCAACTTCTATTACCTGTAGGCCACTGCTGCCCAGAAAATGCAAAATTGGAGCTACTGGCCAAACAGTTGCTCATTGAGACAGTATGCAACACCTTCAGTATAAGTTTATCTTGCCCACTAAATCTTACCCAATGAACAAGGGTCTAAATTATTACCATGAATTCAATAAAAGAAGATTTGTTTTATTTTAATGTCATTTATTTTAATACAACTTTTGAGAATGCTTAATTGCCAGTAATTTATGTTGGCGTTAACAATGTACTTAGGCTTCTGTGTCTAGTCTTATGATGCTTTTGGGAAACTCACCCCCAGTGCAGTAATGCGTTTATGACTGAAAATACTCACACAACTTTTCTGGATGCTGTGACCACTGGCAGCAGTCTCAGTAGACATTCCTCTGATGGGTCATATTTCTTCAGGTCAAACTCATCCAGCTCCTCTTCTGAGTTCAGCAACACAAACACCAGAGCTGACCACTGAGCAGGAGAGAGACTGGCTTCACAGAGACGACTGTTGCCTCTTTTGCTCAGATATGTTTGGACTTCCTGCACTAGAGAATGATCATGGAGTTCATTCAGACAGTGGAACAGATTGATGGATTTCTCTAGAGAGGGATTCTCCCTGATCTTCTTCTTGATGTATTTAACTATTTTCTCTTTGCACTGAAAGCTACTTTGTTTCTGTGTCAGTAGGCCTCGTAAGAGAGTCTGATTGGACTCCAGAGAGAGACCCAGAAGGAAGCGAAGGAAAAGGTCCAGGTGTCCATTCTTACTCTGTAAGGCCTGGTCCACTGCATTCATAAAAAGGTCAGACATTGTTTTTGATCTTTTAAGCCCACGTAGGAATCCAGTGGTTTGCTGTTCCAACACATTTGTTTTGTTGGAGATGAAGGAAAGAAATGCATAAAGAGCAGCCAGAAACTCCTGAATGCTCAGATGTACAAAGCTGAATGCTTTCCCCAGGTGCAGCCTAAACTCTTCTCTGAAGATTTGGGTACACACTCCTGAGTACAGTGACACTTCTTTGACATCAATGCCAAACTCTTTCAGATCTTCCTCATAGAAGATCAGGTTGCCCTTTTCTAGCTGTTCAAAAGCTAGTTTTCCCAATACCAGAATTCTTTCTCTAGTCTCGTTAGAGTCAGTATCAGATTTTCCATGGTACTTGCTGTTCTTGTGTTTGATCTGAAAGATCATGAAGTATGTGAACATTTGAGTTAGCGTCTTGGGGATCTCTCCACTCTCTGCTTCATCCAACATTCTCTCTAGAACAGTGGCTGCTATCCAACAGAAGACTGGAATGTGACACATGATGTAGAGGCTTCTTGATGACTTCATGTGTGTGATGATTCTATTGGCCAGGCTCTGATCACTGATTCTTTTTCTGAAGTATTCCTCTTTCTGAGGGTCGGTGAACCCTCGTACCTCTGTTACCAGGTCAACACATCCAGGAGGGATCTGATTGGCTGCTGCTGGTCGAGAGGTTATCCAGAGGAAAGCAGATTGAAGCAGATTCCCCTTGATGAGGTTTGTTAGCAGCACATCCACTGAGGTTGATGCTGTTACATCCCATAAGCTCTCATTGTTCTGGAAATCTAGAGGAAGTCGACACTCATCCAGGCCATCAAAAATCAACATGATTTTGTAAGCATCAGAATCTATTATTTGTAACTGTTTTGATTCAGGGAAAAAAATATGTAGCAGATCCATCAGACTGAAATTTTTCTCCTTCATCAAATTCAGTTCTCTAAAATGAAGTGGAAATATGAAGAGGACGTCCTGATTTGCTCTTCCTTCAGCCCAATCCAGAATGAACTTCTGTACAGAGACTGTTTTTCCAATTCCAGCAACACCTTTAGTCAGCACTCTTCTGATGCGTTTATGTTTAAAGAGGTCGTTGCATTTGATGGGTGTCTCCTGTGTTGCTGGTCTCCTGGATGCTGTCTCAATCTGTCTCACCTCGTGTTCATTATTGACCTCTCCACTCCCTCCCTCTGTGATGTAGAGCTCTGTGTAGATCTCATTCAGAAGGGTTGAGCTTCCATGCTGTGGGAGTCCTTCATGGAGTTCCTTATACTCCTTTTCCAGTTTGGATTTGTGGAGTTTAGAATTTTCAAACCATCCTGAAACACAAAGAACAAATAACATTTTAATATTATATGTCTTCATGAGCTCAGTGATGGCTGTATTCAGATGTCACCTTATATTAATAAGTAGTGATGTGTATAAACTGACCTTCATTGGGAGCAGGAGTCCCTGAAGCACCTCCAGTCTGAACTGTGCTGGTACTGGAACTGGACACTTCCTGCGCTGGAGGAGACAATATAGGAAAAGCAGAACTTGATTAAATTAATGATCTTTATTCCTCTGTTCAAAGAAATTAAAGAACCCCAGAATCAGTGAGGAGGATTCACAGACTGAAAACTGTGGGCTGTTCTATTCATATACCACATATGTATATATGAGTACAAATAAATATTGGCTGCAGTCTCTGCTGAAAAATGCTGCTTTGGGCAATCAGATTTATCACTTACATCCATATGTAATGTTCAGTGTCACTGGTGCGTGAATCTGATTCCCATGCAGCACAGGAGCACAGACGTTCCCTCCTGTCTGAGCTGTGATGTTGGTCTGCACTAATTCATCCATTTTCACAACTTGCTTCCGTTAGCTTTATTTTCTCAATCCCACATGTAAGAAGACACAGAAACCTAAACAGGGAACACATACGCATGCAATCAATCACACATTGTCACCTAGTCTTAGAAAAGAGCAAAGTGTTTCTTTGGAAAATTGTTATCTTGAACCCAGTTAAAATGATCTTGTTTTCCTTACTGAGATATGCAAGGAAGGAAAACATTAATGTAATCTGTCCATTAAAAAAAATCTTGAATTTGATTTTTACAGTGTAAACAAACCATGGTCTTAGTTAAGATACTGTCCATGAAGCATTTGACACAAAAGTTATTAGTTAACATAGTTTATTTTTTAGCTGAGACCAATTGAATTGTTCCTCATTTAGTGCAGCTTCATATATTTCATATATTCCAGCTCCAATTAGGATACTTACTTATTTCTCTCCTAAAGTGATTCCTCTGCTCAAAAAATGGATCCACTGAATGTTTTATTTCCTCTTTAAACCAGACTGAACTAGTTCAGCTAGCAGACGAGGAAGTGTGACGTTAGTGGTCAAATGGTTTGTCAACAGTGAATCCTACTGAACATGAGGTGAGGTGAAGTCAGATGTAAACACTGAGATGAACGACATTTACTCAGGGCAATTCCAGAAAAACAGATAGGATGGTGCAGGACCAAAAAGCCATTAAAGTAAGACACAGTAGCAGTATGTATGAATATGAATGTGAATCCTCCTCACTGAGTCTGGGCTCTTTAATTATGATTGAACAGAGGAATAAACATCATTAATTTAATCATCAAGTTCTTATTTTCCAATATTCCCTCCTCCAGCTCAGGAAGTGTCCAGTTCCAGCACCAGCACAGTTCAGACTGGAGGTGCTTCAGAGATTCCTGCTACCAGTGCTAGCAATTATTATCATCTGAATATACTAATCCCTGCTTATTTACTGAAGGTGACATCTGAATATAGACATGGCTCCTAATTTACTGGATGTCTGCTTATACTGACAGTAATGTCTATCAAGTCAAGTTTGACATTCCTTCATATAACTTGCTCACACAAATATAATTTATTCCAGACCATGGTGTGACATAAAACAAACACAATGCACACAGTACACATAACTACATAAATGTACCAAAAAAGCAGCTACAACTTTTTTTTTAAGGTTTTTTTTGTTTTTTTGTTAAATAGACAGTTACGATTATAGTAAAATTATTTGTTGTTGTTGTTTTCTGTGTTTCCTATTAGGATGGATTGAAAAATCCAAATTCCACAAATACAAATTGGAGAAGGAATATAAAGAATTTCATGAAGGAATCTCACAGCATGGAAGCTCAACCCTTCTAAATGAGATCTACACAGAGCTCTATATCACAAAGGGATGGAATGGAGAAGTCAATAATGAACATGAGGTGAGAGATTGAGACAGCATCCAGGAGACCAGCAACATGGGAGACACCCATCAAATGCAACAACCTCTTTAAAGACAAATCCATCAGAAGAGTGCTCACCAAAGGAGTTGCTGGAATTGGAAAAACAGTCTCTGTGCAGAAGTTCATTCTGGATTGGGCTGAAGGAAAAGCAAATCAGGATGTCTCCTTCATATTTCCATTTCCTTTTAGAGAGCTGAATTTGATAAAGGAGAAAAAGTTCAGTCTGTTGGATCTGCTTCATGATTTTTTCCCCAGTTCAAAACAATTACAATTCATAGATTCTGATGCTTACAAAATCATGTTTATTTTTGATGGTCTGGATGAGTGTTGACTTCCTCTAGATTTCCAGAATAATGAGAGATTGTGTGATGTAACAGCTTCAACCTCAGTAGATGTGCTGCTGACAAACCTCATCAAGAAGAAACTGCTAAACAGCTACACAGCTGTTTAGTCCCAATCCCTTGAGTTCCCTTCACATTGTGTGTGTGTAAATACTCTTACTTTCACTATTAAACACATCCCTGTGTTCTACTGTTGTTTTTCTACAATTTGATTTCACCACACGTTTAAGTGCTCGCCGATCATGATCATTCAGGATTTTTTTCTGAGCACATTCCTTCCTCGAAGATGATGTTTCTCCACTGTCCTTCCACTTTTTAATAATGTGTTGGACAGTTCTTAACCCGATTTTAGTAGTTTCAGAAATCTCCTTAGATGTTTTCTCTGCTTGATGCATGCCAATAATTTGACCCTTTTGAAACAGATTAACATCTTTTCCATGACCACAGGGTGTGTCTTTTGACATGGTTGTTTAACAAATAAGAAGCTACTCACTGCATCAGTTAGGGTTAAATAATTTGTTACCAGCTGAAACATAATCACCCATGCAGTAATTATCCAATGGGAGGCTCTTACCTATTTGCTTAGTTAATTCCAGGTAGTGACCTTTTTTTTGCCCATGCAGTGTATAAACCATTATTATTATAGAACACATAAAAAGTTCTAAATAATTTAGACATACATAATCAATTCAATTCGATTTTAATTGTCTCTTGATAAAAAAAAAAAAAATCAATTCAACATTCTTTGAATCTCAATACATTTTGCAAATATACTTTGATATACAAATACATTTCTGTTTCTCTTAATCTAATCTATTCTCTTAAACTGAACAACACAATTTAAATAGTTTATAAGTACAGATTACTTTGTCTAAACTTATCTTAATCAAAACAATGTATGGAAACATTTTTAGGCCTACCTTTGATATTGAATAAATCAACAACTGTATTAATTATCCAATTTATCCAATATGTGGATTATGCCTAAAAGTTATGCAATTTATATTTTGCAGTGTTCAGCTTGCGCTCTCTGTCTGTAATGGTAACAACTTAGGCAGTCACGCTTTTTAAATAGCTGGTTCGATGACTTCATACACATTGTGATGTCATCAACAGAAATGACTGTCTCGTTTTAGCTATGAGATGATACTTACAGAATTGCGTTCAAAGTTCAAAGTTTGTCACTTACAAAGTTACATATGGTATAACTGGCAGTGAAATGCTTTTTGTAACTGCTCTGTCCATGGCCGAGGAGAGATGCAGGGAAATGGATATATGTTACTTTGAATGAAGAGGGGGTGTATAATATGCATATATACAATGTACAATTTACAGTTTTTACAGTTTTCTTAATGATGTTATTGTGGACATCATACAGATGCCCTGATTCAGAACCCGAATGGCCTGTGGGAAGAAGCTCCTCTTCAATCTTTCTGTGTTGGTCTTCAGGGAGCGAAAGTGCTTTCCTGACCTCAACAGGGAGAAAGAGCCTATTGTTGGGATGTGTGGTGTCCTTCACAATCTTCCTGACCTTGGTCTGGCACTGCTTATAATATATGGTCTGCAGGTCAGGAAGTTCCATATGAGTGATGCGCCTGCTGAACGCACCACCCTCTGGAGAGCTTGTCTGTCCTGCGTGGTGCTGTTCCCAAACCAGGCTGTGATGTTCCCCATGAGGATGCTCTCGATAGTGCAGGTGTAGAAGTTCCGCAGCACCTTGGAGGACAGTCTGAAGTCTCTTAGGCGTCTGAGGTGATAAAGACGCTGACGAGCCTTCTTTGCCAGGGAGTTGGTGTGGCAGGACAAGGACAGGTCCTGCGAGATGTTAACTCCAAGGTACCTGAAACTATCTACTCTCTCCACCGCGGTTCCACTGATCCTCACAGGTTGGTAGTGCCGCTCCTGCTTCTTGCTGCAGTCCACAATCAGCTCCTTTGTCTTGCTGATGTTATGGATCTTTTGCTCTATAACTAATTAAGTTATAAATATCTCTCTTTCTCTCAAGAGCAGGGGTTAAATTATATCAACGTAATGCTCCCGTGTTGATTTCTTTCACCTATGGAGCGATCCAACCATGCGTTAACACATACGTACATCAATCACCATTAAGTCAGGTTTTGGGTGGACCCACATAGTTCTTTCCAATGGATTTGTAATGTATTTTTAGATGTATTAATCATAATTACTATGAATATTTTTATGTGTAATAGTAATTCCACTTTTTTCTTAACCATAATATACAAAGTAAAATACCAGTGACCTTTGGTTTATGGGAACGTTAAGCTGTGAGCCACACACCAGCACTCCTCACAATGCAGAGTCCTGCAAGTAACAAAGCTATGCTACATCGTCTGTGTCGTCTTGATGCTTCTCTGTGCTTCATTTGACCAGTGATATATTGATTAGTTAAGATTAAACTAATCTTAACTAATTAACATATCGTAACGTTACGGTGCCTGTTATAATGTAATGGCAGGTAATGACAAGGCTATTCTTTCTGCTTTTTTTAACAAGTGGCACCAGTTTGATTAAGTACTTTCAACAAAAGATTCATTTGAAAATCTATTTTTATTTTATGTCTATCTTTGGTCAAAAAATACACAAAGGATAAAATATATTCCCAAATTGTAATATTTTTTTGACAAGTAGAGAGTGAAGCACACTTCCCAAACCTTATGAGGACTGTAGTACTCTGTGTGAATACTATGGGCATTTACACCTGATGCTTTTATCCAAAGCAGCTTACAATTTATGACTGAGTACAGCTTGAGCAATTAAGGGTTAAGAGCCTTGCTCAGGGGCCCAACAGTGGCGGGGCTTAAAACGAGCAACTTTCTGATTACAAGGCAAGTACCTTAACCACTGAGCTACCACTGCCCACACATAGCTATACACACAGTCTTTTGTCATGAAAATTACCCCCAGGGGGCCTCCTAGAAAACTGCATGGGGCATGTTCTGATACTGTTTTGTAGTGTCTGGTGGGGCCCTGCCAAGTGAGTCATGAGTCACTCTGCATTCAGGTCAATATGCCCACCAGGATAGAATAATAACAAACAAACAAACAAACACACACACACACACACACACACACACACACACACACACACACAACTGGATATGCATGCACTGCATATGCATACACTTAAAATAAGCAGAGACACACACTCATGATAACAATGACAAACTCACATTCTACTGGCCTACAAGAAATCCTTTTGCACACACACATACACTGTATTTTATTTTCCATGTGGCCAGTAGTGTGTTAACTAAATATGATGTATATTTATTGTGATCCAAATAGTCTATTGTAAATATTTAGAAAATGTAAGGGTTGACACCAGGCTGAAGCCCCCTCTGGCCACCAGAGGGAGGCCTCGAGTCAACAACGCTACTAATCAGCCTTGATGCCCAACAGCTGGGCTAGACCTTATATAAGCCCAGTGACCCAGTCACTCAGTGTTGGGTCTTTGCTAAAGTTTTGAGCTGAGTTCCTATCTGGTAATTTCAGGTATTGAGGTCTGTGAGCCCTCATACTACACCTCATTTCTTCCCTGTGAGGGTGTCTTTTTAGACATCCCCTCCCCTATTGAGTCTGTCTCTCTCCCAAGCTTCCCTGTTTTCTGGTTTTGTTTGGGAAGTTTTCGTTTGGTTTTCCCCAGTGCATCAGGGTTGCCATTCTTCCTGTGGCGTTTTCTTTTTGTTTTACCTGTTTCGAGATCTAACTGTTCTGCGCACAGGCCCACCATCATTAGTGTGTGGTTGCTCACCCAGCCCACCTGGGTTCGAGCCTGCCTTACAGGTTAATGTAGGAAGAGACTTTGACTTTTGATGTATTCTGTGAAGTACTGGTGGAAGCTATCAAATTTATGGGGGAAATTTTAATTTTCATGTAGTACTCGGTGTTAAAAGGTTCATATAGTATTTCCATTATATTATAGTATTTGCTTACTTGGCTGCTTAAACAGTTTTCAAGAATTTGTTACACAACTACATGACTAATCTGTTGAGATTGGTATTAAGAGAGTATAAACAAAACTTGATTTTGGAAGGAATTTATGATGTTGCATGTGGGCTGCAAAGCATTTTAAGAGAGTCATAAAATAGTTATAGGCCTTTGTGTTCATGAAACAACTGTAACTCTGCTTATTCAGTAACAGACATATCTTGTCTGCCTGATTTAAGAAAAAGAGGAACGAAAGAATGGTGACATAGTATGTAGGGAACAATTTCTACAAGAAGATGTTAATTAAATTCAAGAACAAAAGCTTCATAAACAGGACCCTTATTTCTGAAGACAGGAGACACTTAATGGTTTGGCTGTTCTGTCTATTGAAAATGCTTGAGACAGGAATTTGGACTTGGAGTCCATCATGGATGATTTTGCTGAGTGCAAGACAAGTTACATGAACTTCACTTGGGTGGGGGGGTGGGAGGATACAGATCAGAATTAACTACTGTGGCCTAAAGCAAAAGGTGAATTATTAAATGTAAGAAAATATTGGGTGTTTACTGGTATTTGGTGTTGATGAGATTCAGACTTGTGACTAGTGGAGATGTTATTGTAATTTGAAGCCTCCCAGCCATTACTTTATAGATTACAACTAATCTGTCTAATAAATAGATCATAAATTATATCTCTAAAACTCTCCCACTGTGGGGCTGGGAAGCACTAGTTTCTAGAAACTCCAAGATTCTAATTTATGGTTTAATTACCCAGCATCCCCAGACAGAAGCATACACATTTGTGACATGTGATTAAACACATGTTCATCTCTTGCCACCCAAATGTCTTTGACCGTTATTATTCTTGCAGCAGAATGCTTACATATATGTATGCTCACACTATGTTGTATATTTGTATTACTATGTTGGTAATTATTTTTCAAAAACATGAATATCTACCTTTGTACCCCAATTTCACTGTATTTGAATTCTTTCTTAAAGAGCCATCCCTTTCTGTCCAGTCTTCTCTCTATGAGCTCGGAGACCAAACCCAAATCAAGAGACCAGAGTCTCTGACTTTAGTCAGAGAAGCCATAATTTACTGAATGGACAAGGAAAAGTATGTGTGCGGTTGGAGGACAACATGGGAGGCAGGGAGCGGTGCAAGATGCAGTTTGTGCGGGTGTGGAAAAGAGAGGAGTGATGCTCGGTTGGGAGATGGAGATTAGCCAACTGCTACTGGTGTTCGGGAAATCTTGCATAATCATCTCACAACAAGGGCACATCTTGGACAGAAGAGGAACAGAGAGTACCAAATCATCAGAACAGAGACGACATGGGCAATCTATGTCCAAAATTCACGAGAATTTGATTCTTACAATTCAGTGAGAAGTAAATCCATGTGGGCACTGCACTTGTGATGACTTTAGCTGAATCGCTCTTTAACAACAGCAGTGGCTCTCACACACACATTTTCCTCCCCTTCATTCATTCCTTACCCCCCAATCGTCCTTCTTTCCTTTTTCCTTTGCCAACAACAATGCTCATTAAGATGTTTCATTACATGTTGTGAAATAACATGAGGCTGAGAGCGTGTCTTTATGATATATAATGTCATGCCATTGGTATGACAATATAAGTGACACTTCAACGCATGTTGCTGAAGTTCCCAATGGAAAGCTGTGTAATCTCAACATTGTGTCATCCTGACCCACCAAAAAAAAAAAAACCACTGAGCAACAAAATCAGTTGTCATAATGTGCAAAAAAATGCCATGACACCATAATGTCATTTGATTAAAAAACATTGCCCTTCACTTAAGTGTTATCAGATTTCTCAACAGCTGAGTGAAACATTCCTTCCCCAAGAAGGACAGTATTCAAATATTGAAAATAGCTATTGAATAGAAAATATACTGTACATATGCAACATATTAGAACAAAGATACAGTGGATGTAAAAAGTCTACGCCAGGTTTTTATGATTAAAAAAATCAATATAAATAATTTCAGATTTTTTTCCACTTTAATATCACATAAAATCTGTGCAATTCAACTGAATCACAACGTTGTATAATTCAGAGGGGGGAAAATAAACATAAACTAAAATAATGCAGTTCCATAAATATGCCACTCTCTTGAGGATGTGGCTGTGTTCAGAAGTTAACCAATCTGATTCAAACTCATGATAAATAGTAGTCGCTACAAAACTACCATCAATAAAGTAACACTGTTTAACGCCATATGCTGCAGATGTAACAGGTTCACACAGGCTACCATGTTAGCTGCCCCTCTGTGACTACCAGGAGTTGTTCCTTGGTTTCAGCAAGATGAGCAATTGTATGCATTTCAGGAAACCACAAAAATATTTTTGTCTTATCCACAAAATATCAGTGGACAGCTTCATTTCTTCACTAATGTAGTGACAAGTGCCTGCCAGATATACATCCATTGTCATGGAAGTTCACATATCAGCAGTAAGGCTGGCACAGCAATTTGTCTCATCTCAGCAATGGCCTTCTTTCATTGGGCAGTATACCTGACCTCTATCATAGATTTTAAGGTTTTTGTTCTCAAAGATAGTGTAAGTAGGGTTCAGTAACTGAGCGAATGCCCTAAAACCCACATCTTCAACAACAAAAAACTGTTGTGTGTCTTTAACAATCATGTGCACTGATGCCTTGTGCAGTTTCACTTCCATGTTACAGTAGGAAAGATTTACTGGTGAAAAAAACAATTTGACGGCCAAGATTGCTCATCTCCTCTGGAGGCTGAACTAGTTCTGCTTTAAAGTGGAAGTAAAACTCTCAGTGGATCCACTTTGTCAGCAGAGGAATGGAAATCACTTCAGGAGAGAAATACAGTAAGTATCTTAATTGGAGCTGAACTACATGAATTATATGAACCTGCACTACACAAGGAGTTTTGTAGGTCTTGGTTAACAAAATTAACTTTATTAACTGATAACCTGAGGACTTTAGACACCAATTTTGAGTCAAAAATAATTTACATGTAAAGTCTGAGTAACAGTAAAACAGATGTTTTAAACAAACCTGTACATGTATTTCGTGAGGAGAGGAATGTACAATAGTTTGTGTAAAGGTTTGCTTACTTACTAAAGGTTTGTAAAAGTATATTGTAAAAGTTTGCTTACACTATAAAATTAGGTCATCTTAAAATGATAAAGAAGTTTTTTGACTGAACAGTTTATATTAAAGTTTTTCTTCCACACATATCTTAACATTGCATTCATTTAAGATGCAAGGATTCAAGCTAAACTTAATTTTAAAAATAAAGCAACTGTTATTTCCTCATTATAACCCCAAATTACTCAAATGTCTGTTTACAGGAAGGAATACTTTATATAACAACACAGAGTTTATTTAAACACAGGTAACACTTTGCTATTTATCTAAGCCAATGTGACTAGGTGCATGCTTGTGAGTGCATGCGTGTGTGTGTCCCCTGTTTACATTTCTGTGTCTTCTGTCATGTGGAGTAGAGAAAATAACAGAAGCAAGTTGTGAAAATGGATGAATTAGTGCAGACCAACATCACAGCTCAGACAGGAGGGAACATCTGTGCTCCTGTGCTGCATGGGAATCAGATTCAAGGATCAGTGACATTAAACATTACATATGGAGGTAAGAGATGAATTTGTTTTTCCAAATGAGCATCTTTCATGAGCGATCATAATTAATATTTATTTGTAATGACTTGGTGTGTATATATGATTATAACAGCCCACAGTTTTCAGTCTGTGAATCCTCATTATGTAGGAGATATTTATTCCTCTCTGTTCAGTAATATAGATAATTAAATTAGTCAAGTTCTGATTTTCTAATGTTCTCTGCTCCAGCTGAGGAAAAGTCCAGTTCCAGCAAAAGCACAGTTCAGACTGAAGGCTTTTCAGGGAGTCTCAATGAAGGTCTGTTTATACAAATCACTGATTAATTACATCTGCTTATGGATGTCACTGCTTATTTACTGACAGTGACATCTGAATATGGACATAGCTGCTCATTTAATGTAATTCTTCTCTTACTAATAGTATTTGTCTATCAAGTCAAATTTATCATTCCTTAATATAATTTGTTTACATTGGGATGAAATGTCCAACCTTCCAGACCATGATGAGGCATATAAAGAGCACAATGCAGTACAGAGGACTACATAAGTGTACGATACAGTGTCTCAGCCCTGGGGGGTGGTGCAGAAAATAGCAATAAATACATTAAGTACACAAGACAATGTTAATTACTTTAAACCTAAAATGATACATCACACAAATGGAGGTGTGTGGTAGTAGAACACAACAATAATAACTAGATTTGCATTTCCTGAAGGAAATCTATAGTGCTTGAAATGAGCTGAAAGTGTGTGTGTGTGTGTGTGTGTGTGTGTGTGTGTGTGTGTGTGTGTGTGTGTGTGTACATATAGCTGCAAGGTGGTTGCTAACTGGTTTTTATGGTCTTGCCAGGTGGTTGGTTGCTATGGCATCTTGAGTTTTACTAGGTGGTTACTAACTGTTTGCTATTGTATATCAGCTGATTGCTAGGGTGTTACCAAGTGGTTGCTATAGAGTCCCAGGTGTGTGTGCGTGTTAGCGTGTATGTATTTGGCAGACATATGAAGAGGCAGAGAGGAGGGACAGTAAATGTGTGCTGGGTATGTGGAACTGAGTGGCTTATTGTGACATCAACGACGACAATTGGAATTTGAATTCTGAACATTGACTCCCGTTATGAATTTTTGAAGCCACCAAGATGGCCGAACCGGGAGCAGTACTTGCACTGTAGATGTAAATTGGAGCTAAAGTACTGTGCAATAGAGTGTTGATTGTGTTCACTGTGACTGTCTTCTTTGTAACCACGGCCCATCTGCTCTTTGTTGCATCTATTGTTTATGTATCTATTTAAACCCCTGTGTACTAGAGTGGTTGTCGGTCATTGTTCTGGTCCATGTTAGTGTCAGTGTTTGTGTGTTTTGCTCTCATGCTTATGTTCGTGTGCTTGTTTATATCACGTTGCACTGTTTGTTCGCTGTGAGTGATGTAACCTGTATTGTTTTGTTGTGTGTAATAAATGTCTGTCTTTGTCAAGAGACGTTTGTGCGTACTGCTCCTTGCCCTGCGGCACTCGGCCAGTCGCAATTTTCACATTTTACTATGTTAACAAATTTAAAATCAAAAATTCAAATATTACAAATTCGAATATATATTAATTTTGCTGAAATTCAATATGCCAGATTTAGATTTAAAATTGGAATTAAAAATATCTGATTAAGCATACAGGATATGAAAGTTAAACAATCAAGTCTGCCTCAAGTTGACCCAACATCGAGCCAGTCAAGTCAGGCTCCATTATTATATCCACAGAATGTATCCTAGCCAGTACGGTAGGTTAGAGTTCAGGCTACTGTTGAACTAGAATACTGCTGAAATACAGGATTCATTGCTGACACCTAGAAGTGCAAAGTAAACATAACATCTATGCTAGACAACAATAAGAACAATAATAACAGTAACAAACAATACCAGACAATAAGTAGTAGAGTTTCAGTTACTCAACATAGGTGCAGAAATGTATGTACATTAAGTGGTTTGGGCTGTATTAATTGCAGAAAACCGAAGAAGAATAAGAAGTATGAGGAATAACAATAACCCCCCCACCCCACCCAAGTCAAGTGGAACAGCCTGCCGCGTGCAAGGGGGCTTCAACCATTGTTTATAGCCACACCTTCCGTGATGGCACACACCTGTGCAGAAGTTGATGCTAAATGTCTGTCTATTTAAACCCCTGCCTGTGTGAGCCTTGTCAATGGTCATTGTTAGTGTTAGTTTTGTTGTTTATATATCCACTGTTAGCGTGATCCAGCATTTAAGTGTCATTGTTATTGTCTACGCTGTCTGTTGTTATGTGTGAGTGCCTCAAGTGTCATATATGTTTTATGTTATTAAATGTATCACCAAATTGAGGGAGTCTCTGCGTCCTGCTCCACGCCCTGTGGCACTCGGGCCACTGTTACAGTTGCTAGGTGATTTTTATGGTCTTGCTAGGTTGTTGCTATGGTATCCCAGGTGGTTGCTATTGTGTTACCACATGGTTGCTATGGAGTCCCAGATGTGTGTGTGTATGCATGCACACGTGTGTGTTTAAATGTGCGCACAGGCATGTGTGACTGCGTGTGTTAGCATGCATGTGTATATGGCAGAAGTGTGAAGAAAGAGAGGATAAGAGGAGAGGTCATGCGCGTTTGCTCTGTCTGAGACAGTGGCCTGTTGTGATGTCACTGGCAGTTAGAAAATTCCACTGTTCATTTTTATAGGAGGTTTTTAGTTTTTAAAACTTAAATTTATT
The DNA here is from genome assembly GCF_041902795.1 of Electrophorus electricus. Classification (NCBI taxonomy): domain Eukaryota; kingdom Metazoa; phylum Chordata; class Actinopteri; order Gymnotiformes; family Gymnotidae; genus Electrophorus; species Electrophorus electricus. The sequence goes on along the minus strand of NC_137517.1, from coordinate 14,389,684 downwards.
AAAAACCACAAATCATTGCTGAGACCTTCAAAAGGCAGTTGGACCAGAGTCCGTATATTAAACGGTTCAGGATGTATTTGTTGCGGACAGAAATTCACAATACAAGCTTCACAGGGTGGGTGCCTTTTCAACAGCCAGCGAGATAAATAGGGATTAAAGAAAAAAGAAGAAAAATGTGATGTAATTGTAATCTTTTCCAAAAGATAGGTTGCCAGGCATACTACAACTGAACTTTTTCTTGAGCAGAGGGATAGAAATACATTAAAATTAAAATGTAATGGCCTTTGTGTTTTCTTATTAGGATGGATTGAAAAATCTAAACTCCACAAATCAAAACTGGAGAAGGAATATCAGGAATTTCATGAAGGATTCTCACAGCACGTAACCTCAACCCTTCTAAATGAGATCTACACAGAGCTCTACATCACAGAGGGGGGGAGTGGAGATATCAGTAATGAACATGAGGTGAGACAGATTGAGACAGCATCCAGGAGACCAGCAACACCCATCAAATGCAACGACCTCTTTAAACACAAACCCATCAAAAGATTGCTGACTAAAGGAGTTGCTGGAATTGGAAAAACAGTCGCTGTGCAGAAGTTCATTCTGGACTGGGCTGAAGGAAGAACAAATCAGGATGTCAACTTCATATTTCCAATTCCTTTTAGAGAGCTGAATTTAATGAAGAAAAAAATGTTTAGTCTGATGGATCTGCTTCATGATTTTTTCCCAGAAACAGAACAACTACAATTAATAGACTGTGATGTTTACAAAGTCATGTTCATCTTTGATGGCCTGGATGAGTGTCGACTTCCTCTAGATTTCCAGAACAATGAGAGATTGTGTGATGTAACAGAGTCAACCTCAGTGGATGTGCTGCTGACAAACCTCATCAAGGGGAATCTGTTTCCCTCTTCTCTCCTCTGGATAACCTCTCGACCAGCAGCAGCCAATCAGATCCCTCCTGAGTGTGTTGACCTGTTAACAGAGGTACGAGGGTTCAGTGACCCTCAGAAAGAGGAGTACTTCAGGAAGAGAATCAGTGATCAGAGCCTGGCCAATAGAATCATCACACACATGAAGTCATCAAGAAGTCTCTACATCATGTGTCACATTCCAGTCTTCTGTTGGATTGCAGCCACTGTTCTAGAGAGAATGTTGGGTGAAGCAGAGAGTGGAGAGATCCCCAAGACTCTGACTCAAATGTTCACACACTTCCTGATCTTTCAGACTAAACACAAGGACAGAAAGTACCATGGAAAAATTGACACTGACTCTCAGACTAAAGAGAGAATTCTGGTATTGGGAAAACTAGCTTTTGAACTGCTGGAAAAGGGCAACCCTGTCTTCTATGAGGAAGATCTGAAAGAGTTTGGCATTGATGTCAAAGAAGTGTCAGTGTACTCCGGAGTGTGTACCCAAATCTTCAGAAAAGAGTTTATGCTGCACCTGGGGAAGGCATTCAGCTTTGTACATCTGAGCATTCAGGAGTTTCTGGCTGCTTTATATGCATTTCTCTTCTTCATATCCAAAAGAGATTTGCCAGAACAGCAATCCACTGGATTCCTAAGTGGGATTACAGGATCAAAAACAATGTCTGATTTCCTTATGAATGCAGTGGACAAGGCCTTACAGAGTCAAAATGGACACCTGGACCTTTTCCTCCGTTTCCTTCTGGGTCTCTCACTGGAATCCAATCAGACTCCCTTAGGAGGCCTACTGACACAGACAGGAAGCAGCTCTCACAGCAAAGAGGAAACAGTGAAATACATAAAGAAAATGATCAGTACGAATCCCTCTCCAGAGAAATCCATCAATCTGTTCCACTGTCTGAATGAACTGAATGATCATTCTCTAGAGCAAGAAGTCCATACACACCTGAACAGAGGTGGTGACCATTGTCTCAGTGGAGCCAGGCTCTCTCCTGCTCAGTGGTCAGCTCTGGTGTTTGTCTTGCTGAACTCAGAAGAGAAGTTGGACGAGTTTGACCTGAGGAAATATGACCCATCAGAGGCATGTCTACTGAGACTGCTGCCCGTGATCACAGCATCCAGAAAAGCTCTGTGAGTATTTTCAGTCATAAACGCATTACTGCACTGGGGGTGAGTTTCCCAAAAGCACCATAAGACTAGACACAGAAGCCTAAGTACATTGTTAACGCCAACATAAATTACTGGCAATTAAGCATTCTCAAAAGTTGTATTAAAATAAATGACATTAAAATAAAACAAATCTTCTTTTATTGAATTCATGGTAATAATTTAGACCCTTGTTCAGTGGGTAAGATTTAGTGGGCAAGATAAACTTATACTGAAGGTGTTGCATACTGTCTCAATGAGCAACTGTTTGGCCAGTAGCTCCAATTTTGCATTTTCTGGGCAGCAGTGGCCTACGGGTAATAGAAGTTGGCTTGGGACTGAAAGGTTGGCAGTTCAATCCACTGAACCAGTAACATCCATGGCTGAAGTACCCCTGAACAAGGCACCTAACCCCCAATTGCTCTTTGGGCACTGCAGCAAGTTATGAATCACTGTTTATGACAAAAGCTGTGCAAGGATGCATGAGAGTGAAAATGCGTGCAAGCGACTGGAAATGCATGTGAGAGCAAGTGAAACTGAGGGAGTGACTGAAAAGCTTTTAAGTGAGAAGATGAATTTGAGGGAAGAGATTTTTCATCTCTGCTAGTCTGCTTGCAATATGTGAAGGTGACTGATTGATGTATATCTACATTTACTTACTATATACAATCACATAGTTTTGATCAATTTGCACTTTTTTGGGTATATCTAATGAACAAATGTATTAATAATCTCCTATATTCAAGTTCCTGCTTTTGTAGAAATTCCACTTTTCAATACCTGAATAGAAACCTAATGGCCACCTCTGACCATCTGACCATGCCAGAACGCCCTCATTTAATCAAACGTTTAATCAAATAATAGTTCAGCCAAATAATAGATGTTACGCAAATACTGTCAAACATAGATATGCTATTTTTCTCTTTGCAGGTTATCAGGCTGCAGTATTAGAGAGGAAGGTTGTGCTGCTCTGGCTTCAGCTCTGAGGTCAAACCCCTCATCACACCTGAGAGAGCTGAATCTGAACTACAATGAACCAGGAGACTCAGGAGTGAAGCGGCTCTCTGCTCTACTGGAGGATCCACACTGTAAACTGGAGAAACTAGAGTGAGTTACTGACTTACTGTCTCTTTATTTACATACATCATTGTGTCTGTCATATACAAAAGCACATACATAACGGTGTTTTTCTCTCTGGCATACACGTACACACATAAATTATTTTCTTTGAAACAAGCAACAAATATATACAAAATCAACTATGAATAAGCGAAGGTGTGTGTGTGTGTGTGTGTGTGTGTGTGTGTGTGTGTGTGTGTGTGTGTGTGTGTGTGTGAAAGAGACAGAGAATATGTATACATTATAGAGTGTATTTGTGAGTGATATATATTTTGTGTGTCATGCATGTGTGCTTGTGTGACTGAGTGTGTATGTCTGTGTTTACCTTGGTGGGTCTGTTTGCCTGCATGCATGTCTATGTTTGCCTATGTGTGTGTGTGTGTGTGTATTGTTTCCCTTCATGTCTGTGTTTCTGTGTGTGTTGTCAGTGTGTTGCTGTTGACTGTTTGTGACTGTTTTTCTCCAAGACTGTGTGAGCACATGTGGGTAGATGCATGTGCATTGTGTGTGTGTGTGTTTGTGTGTGTGTGTGTGTGTATCAACAAATATAATTGCGATGCTCTGATATTCAATTAGTCTTGTGAGTTTTGTGACGTAGAGATTGTAAAGAACATTTGTAGTTTGTGTACTAACTGAACTGTGTGTGTCTGTGTGGCGTAATATGTTGTGTGACAGATATTTTATGTGTTTGTGTGCCTATGTGTGTGTACATGTATACTTTGTGCCTGTGTATGTGAGTCAATGGGTGTGTCTGTGTTCATTTGTGTGTGTTTGTGTGTCAGTGCGTATGTGTCCTTGCATGCATGCGCACATTTTTGTGTGTGTGTGTGGGCAGGCATGCATGATTGTGTGTATTCTTGAGAAAAATAAGGGAACACCATTACGATATACATTTGTATGTGTGACAGAGAAAGATACAGTGATGGTGTACATATGTCTGCACTTTTTTTTGTGTGTTTGCATACTTGTATCTGTGTGTGTGTGTGTGTGTGTGTGTGTGTGTGTGTGTGTGTGTGTGTGTGTGTGTGTGTGTGTGTGTGTGTGTGTGTGTTGAGCTGTAAGTGTCAGGAGTTTTTCTCCTTATCTCTGTAGGCTGACTTTGGGCAGTATTAGAATGCAAGGCTTTACTGCTTTGACTTCAGCTCTGAGGTCAAACCCCTCATCACACCTGAGAGAGCTGAACCTTGGCTACAATAAACCAGGAGACTCAGGAGTGAAGCAGCTCTCTGGTCTACTGGAGGATCCACACTGTACACTGGAGACACTACAGTGAGTTACTGACTTACTGTCTCTTTATACACACACACACACGACTCCTTTTTTGTCACATACACAAACACAGACATCTACCACACACACCACACACACACATAAATTGCATCTTTTCTTTCACAAATACACATATACAATTGCAGGGGCACCACACAACATACACAAACAACAAAAGCATACAAAATCAACTGAATCAGGAAAGGTGTGCGTGTGAGAGAGAGAGAGAGAGAGAATGCGTGTACACTGTAAACTGTGTTTGTAGATTGTGCCTCATCCCTACCTCCATCCCTCAGACTGTCCTCTAAGAAACGTCAAGCTCCGCCACTGCCTGTGGCGCCCCGATCACCACCAGAAAGATGTTGTCACTGTAGCAGCTGGGACCTGCTAATGTTATCACTGTAGCATAGCAGCAGAGACCTAAGAGTATCAATGTGGCACACTACTTGAGATTGGGATATCTCCTTCCTCTACAGCATATGATGGTGGGTGAGATGATGTGGTAGCGAGCACAACTGGCTCTCTACCACATCAGCCCACCCACCATCATATAGTCCCTGCTGCTACAGTGCTAACATTAGCAGTACATGTTTTCAAAAGAAGCTCAGACACAGCATGCCTGTAATGTCCCTCATTCCACTGCTTATCAGAAACAGAAAAACAGAGAGAGTTCATCTCAGATACTGTAAATATGGCAAATCAGCATCATGTAAGATACGAGCCACAGTGTTTGGTGCAGAGCACAAAGGTTATTAAGTCAGCTCTTTTTAATATTAGGTTGCTCATGAACAAATCTCATTTAATTAATGGTTTTATTATAGCCCATAGACCTGATTTTATGTTTTTAACTAAAACATGCTTAAATGAAACTATATTAACTCAATCAGCACCACCACACTTTATAAACATCTCTTGAGCCAGCCAGAAAGGTGGAAGTACACCTGCGCTATCTATTTAAAAATCTCAATATCAGACAAGCTATCCACCAATGAAACTGTGACTGGTCCATCGCCACGTTAAATTATCATGAAAATGTCCCAGTTTAGCGCAATTAAAAATATCAATTTAATCAATACAGTGAGGCACCTTAAATCATCTATGCCCAGCCTTGATACCTTAGCTAGTATCCATTTAAAGAATGTGTTTCACTCAATATCACACAACATTCTTCAGATAGTAAACATCTCACCCTTATTGGTTGTTTTTCCTAAGACATAAAAAAATGCAGTGTTGCAGCTGCTATTTAAAGAGAGAAACTTGGAAGCAATGGGGTTGGGTAATTACAGAAATATATCAAATTCATCGTTTACTGGGAAAATCATTGAGAACTGTTTTCAAGCAACTTACTGATTTCCTGTCCACAAATGGCTGTGTAGTCCACAAATGGCTGTGCAGTCCACAAATGGCTGTGCAGTCCACAAATGGCTGTCATTTTTACTACATTTCTTGGCAAAGACCATCCTGAGGTGACAAATATCGGAGTATCTTTTCCTATTTTTATGTGAAGCCCTTTGAATTGCTGTTGTGTATGAGATGTGCTATACAAATAAACTCGCCTTGCATTTCTTACAGTATATTTGTGTTTGTACATGTTGGAGAGAAACAGACAGTGATGGTGTGCATAGGCATGTATTTTTGATTATATGTGTAAGATTGAAAGATTGTGTTTTGGGCTGTGTGTTGAGCTTTAAGTGTGAGACATTTCCTTCTCTCTGCAGGCTGGTTAACTGCTGTATTACAACAAAGGGCTTTGCTGCTCTGGCTTCAGCTCTGAGGTCAAACCCCTCATCACACCTGAGAGAGCTGAATCTGAACTACAATAAACCAGGAGACTCGGGAGTGAAGCAGCTCTCTGCTCTACTGGAGGATCCACACTGTAAACTGGAGAAACTACAGTGAGTTACTGACTACTTGTTTCTGTACACACACAAACACACGATTGCATTTTTGTCACATACACAAACACAGACATAATGGTGTTCGTCTACCACACACACACACACACACACACACACACACACACACACATAAATTGCATCTTTTCTTTCACAAATACACATATACAAATGAAAGGGCACCACACAACATACACAAAAAACAAAAACAACTGAATCAGGAAAGGTGTGTGTGTGTGAGAGAGAGACAGAGAGAGACAGAGAGAGACAGAGAGAGAGAGAATGCGTGTACACTGTAGATTATGTTTGTGTGTGCCTGATATTTTACATGTTGTGCCTGTGTTTGTGGTGAGTGCATGCAGGTCTGTGTTTGCCTGCTTGTGTGTCTGTTCGCCTGCGTGTCTTTGTGTGGTGGTGCGTGTGTGTGTGTGCATGTTTGTGAATGTAATTAGTCGTGCCTGTGTGTTTGTGTGAAAGAGACGAAAATGATTACACATACTGCTTCCTTGCTATTTAGACGCTTCTCTGCTTACCTCCTACTTCTTTATATGTTTCCTATGCCTCTGCTTTCTTTCAGAAAGTTCTTTTTACAAGTTTGGGTATCTCAGATTATTTCAAAGAACCATGAAACTATGAAAGTCGTTGCTTTTTCGTGTAATTTTCACATTTTTAAGATTAGTTCCATGGATACTAGAGCAGGAAAATTCCTGTTGGAAAGAAACATCAGAAAATGGCTCTTCTGGTTTCTGAGCATATGTGCTGTCAAAATTGTTGCAGTCACCTACAGAAAATGACAGTAATGGAAATGGGTTTTTAGAGCTTGTTATGCGAGTTAAAAGCTGGCATTCTGGTACTTGACGAAAAGAAACAGAGTGTGAGTGCTGGCAATGGACCACCTTCCAGCGGCTTAGTGGAGCAGCAAGCAGTGGAGACACAGAGCCAGACCCATGGAATCCATGAACAGAGCCAGTACCATGAGTACAGACGACAGGAATAATCACTGGATCCGGGTCAGGGCCAAACCCAAACGATGTGCTACATATGGCTCTGTGGTGTTCTCCCCCAACTAACAGCATTTGTTCTCCTACTGGAAATGCTGATGTTAAAGCTAACACAGCTGATCAGAGACTTTAGCCTAATATGAGATCACTTCATCTGCAGGGCACATTTGACCCACTGCCCCCCCAGCTTGAGCACTACAGCATGGCCACAGAGTCTCAGCCTGTGGACACGGTTGACACCCTCATAACAGAAGATGAGACCATCAGTGGCATGAAATATGCGAAACATATAGTTCGCTGTGAGCTGAACATCGGTTACATAGTAAACTGCCAACAATACTGACTGACTATACAACGGTGAAGCAGCTTATCGTGCATGTTGGCTAAAATGACACAAGAAAGCAGGAGTATGAGTTATTAAAAAAGGACTTTAATAACCTCTTCAACACAATTAGAATACTTGGCATTCAAACATTAATCAGAGTTCCTCACCTGCATGGAGAACAAATATTTTTCTCAAGTTTATTCAGATTAAACACATGTCTACACAAAAGCTGCAGGTCTGCCAACTTTTATTGACAACTTCAACCTGTTTTTTGGAAATAGGAAATTGTTTAGGTGAGCTGGACTACACACAAACAAGAAGGGTGCGAAGACCTTAACAGACAACTTAATTTTCTATCCACCATGGCCAGTGACAAAATACTGGCACAAGCAGCTAAGGACTCCTTTCCACCAGTGCATTGTATCGTTCGAGACCCACAACATCTTCCCCCCTCTGTGGTTGCCCTGAAGGGGCTGCAGACCTTGGATGAGAGCCATGACGACGATGGAGCTTATCAGCCTCCGGGAACCCAATAACCCCCATGAGGGCTCTACACTGTCCTCCACTCCCATTCCTCTCCACCCTCCACTTCATCTCCACTGCCCCCTCACCCTACATGAACCTCCCAGCAACAAAGGAGAAGCTGGTATTGGCTGGGATAAGGCTGTCACCTTCTTGGTCAGCCAGCCTTGGGTCCAGTGTAATATCAGCCCAGCTCCTCCTCCATCCTCATCTACTGCCTCATCCCTACCTCCATCCCTCAGACTGTCTTCTAAGAAACGTCAAGCTCCGCCACCGCCTGTGGCGCCCCGATCACCACCAGAAAGATGTTGTCACTGTAGCAGCTGGGACCTGCTAATGTTATCACTGTAGCATAGCAGCAGAGACCTAAGAGTATCAATGTGGCACACTACTTGAGATTGGGATATCTCCTTCCTCTACAGCATATGATGGTGGGTGAGATGATGTGGTAGCGAGCACAACTGGCTCTCTACCACATCAGCCCACCCACCATCATATAGTCCCTGCTGCTACAGTGATAACATTAGCAGTACTTGTTTTCAAAAGAAGCTCAGACACAGCATGCCTGTAATGTCCCTCATTCCACTGCTTATCAGAAACAGAAAAACAGAGAGAGTTCATCTCAGATACTGTAAATATGGTAAATCAGCATCATGTAAGATACGAGCCACAGTGTTTGGTGCAGAGCACAAAGGTTATTAAGTCAGCTCTTTTTAATATTAGGTTGCTCATGAACAAATCTCATTTAATTAATGGTTTTATTATAGCCCATAGACCTGATTTTATGTTTTTAACTAAAACATGGTTAAATGAAACTATATTAACTCAATCAGCACCACCACACTTTATAAACATCTCTTGAGCCAGCCAGAAAGGTGGAAGTACACCTGCGCTATCTATTTAAAAATCTCAATATCAGACAAGCTATTAGCTTCTCTATCCACCAATGAAACTGTGACTGGTCCATCGCCACGTAAAGTTATCATGAAAATGTCCCAGTTTAGCACAATTAACAATGTCAATTTAATCAATACAGTGAGGCACCTTAAATCATCTATGCCCAGCCTTGATACCTTAGCTAGTACCCATTTAAAGAATGTGTTTCACTCAATATCACACAACATTCTTCAGATAGTAAACATCTCACCCTTATTGGTTGTTTTTCCTAAGACATTAAAAAAGTGCAGTGTTGCAGCCGCTATTTAAAGAGAGAAACTTGGAAGCAATGGGGTTGGGTAATTACAGAAATATATCAAATTCATCGTTTACTGGGAAAATCATTGAGAACTGTTTTCAAGCAACTTACTGATTTCCTGTCCACAAATGGCTGTGCAGTCCACAAATGGCTGTCATTTTTACTACATTTCTTGGCAAAGACCATGCTGAGGTGACAAATATCGGGGTATCTTTTCCTATTTTTATGTGAAGCCCTTTGAATTGCTGTTGTGTATGAGATGTGCTATACAAGTAAACTTGCTTTGCATTTCTTACAGTATATTTGTGTTTGTACATGTTGGAGAGAAACAGACAGTGATGGTGTTCATAGGCATGTATTTTTGATTATATGTGTAAGATTGAAAGATTGTGTTTTGGGCTGTGTTTTGAGCTTTAAGTGTGAGACATTTCCTTCTCTCTGCAGGCTGGTTAACTGCTGTATTACAACAAAGGGCTTTGCTGCTCTGTCTTCAGCTCTGAGGTCAAACCCCTCATCACACCTGAGAGAGCTGAATCTGAACCACAATAAACCAGGAGACTCAGGAGTGAAGCAGCTCTCTGCTCTACTAGAGGAGCCACACTGTAAACTGGAGAAACTAGAGTGAGTCACTAACTTACTGTAACGGTGAGCAGTAAGGAGGCGGACATGATTTATTATGGGCAAATCCAGAATCAGTCATTGTAGCAGTCCAAGATCATAGACCCAACACAGAGAGCATGCGGATACGTTATCAAACGAACAAAAAATATAGGAAGGCAAACAGGGGTAGCAGGCTATAACAAAGGCTAGGAAACACAAAGGCTAGAATAAACACAAAGGCACGGAGTAAAAACTTATGGGCTTTCAAAACCATTAAAATAACCAAACACAAATGCAATGAAGCCTAACAATGAACAGCCAAGACACAAGGCACAAGACAGGCTCTAAATACCTGGACTTAACAAGACTGGAAATGAGGAACAGGTGTAGAAAATCAAATGAGGGTTGGGGAAAACGAAACTACGGAATGGAACTAAAATACACACGACATGGAAAACATGGAACACGGAAGCTGGGAGAGAGTAACTGTGACACACACTATCTTTTTATAGACAGACAGACACACACACCCACACTCACACAGACATAAGCACACCTTCACTGTCTTTTCCCGTCACGCACACTATAACGGTATCCCTCTCTCTCCCATACAGACACATGCACACATAAATTGCAGTTCTCTCTTTTCCTCATTAATTATATCTGTCTCTCTCTCTCTCTCTGGCTCACACAGACACACACCCCACACACATTGTCAGTTTCTTTCAATTTATTAATTTTATCTAATTTATTAATGATTAATAATTCAGTTTCAACTCATGAAAGTTGCTAGTTTGATATGTGATTATTTCTCATATACCAAAAATTAGAACATCACTCCTAACTCAGTTAGTATAGAAACATATAACTGAATTGATCAGGATGGATAATGCAAATGAATAAGGAACAAGTATTGAAAAGAATAATGAAACCATGAACACATCAAATAATAGAAGCAAACATCACAATTTGAAGATTATATTAAAATAGCCACATATTACAGGCTGATTACCATTTGACATCATAGTGGGTTAAATAGTAAGTTGTTACTTTGTGAATCTGTGGCAAATAGAAATATATTTGTGAACATATCTATGTGGGATAAGAAAAGTCTGATGTAATTTATGGTCACAGTTCTTTGAAGCATAACCAGGCTGGTAACAGTTCCATACATTTCAATCAGTGAGTTTTATGACACCTAAGATGAGGGGGAAAGATCAGAAAGCTAGGTCAGCATGATAAGCCATCAGCTAGGCCATTGGGGGTCCTGGGTTCTGTCCGTCACCCAAGGGTGAGTGAAAGCCCACCCTGACCAGGCTGAAGTTTCATCAGAAGAATAATATTAGTCTTAGCTTCATTAAACACACTTGCAATATTACATAATGTTTCTCTCTGTTGTGAGATTGTTTTCTAATCAACCAAAGCGATGTGAATATGGATTTGTTATATATTGCACATGTGTGTGTTTGTGTGTTTGATTATGTGTGTTGAGCTACAAGTGAAAGTTTTTCTCATTTTTCTCTGCAGGCTGTCTAACTGCAGTATTAGAGAGGAAGGTTGTGCTGCTCTGACTTTAGCTCTGAGGTCAAACCCCTCATCACACCTCAAAGAGCTGAATCTGGGCCACAATAAAGCAGGAGAATCAGGAGTGAAGCAGCTCTCTGCTCTACTGGAGGATCCATACTGTAAACTGGAGAAACTACAGTGAGTTACTGTCTCTCTCTCACACACACACACTGTAAGTGTATCTCTCTCTCTCTCTCTCTCTCTCTCTCTCTCTCTCTCTCTCTCTCTTGCTCTCTCTCTCTCTATCACACACACACACACACACACACACACACACACACACAGCTACACACACACAAGCACACACCTTCTTCATGTATCAATCAGATACACATACCCACACTCCTCTCTCTCAGTGGAGTGTGTGTTGAGCTGTAAGTGTTGAGTTCTTCTCTCTTCAGGCTGGTTAACAGCAGTGTTACACACCCTCACTCCTCTATCTCACTCTTTCTCTATGTATACACACACACACACACATTTGCATGTTTGGGTTGTTTAGTGAAGAGTGGTGTAGCTTTATTTCTGAGTGTGTGTTTACAAATGTGTAGAAGAGACATTTTGTGTGTGTGTGTGCGCGCACGTGCACTCATGTCTGTGCACAAGTTGTGGGTGAGAGAGAAAGAAACTGATGGTGATGGCCTGTATTTTTGTATGTGTGTAAATTTGAGAGATGTGTGTGTGTCGAGCTGTAAATGTGAGGAGTTTTTCTATTTGCAGGTTATCTGGCTGCAGTATTAGAGAGGAAGGCTGTGCTGCTCTGGCTTCAGCTCTGAGGTCAAACCCCTCATCACACCTGAGAGAGCTGAATCTGAACCACAATAAACCAGGAGACTCGGGAGTGAAGCAGCTCTCTTCTGTATTGTGGGATCCACGCTGTACACTGGAGAAACTACAGTGAGTTACTGACTTATTGTCTCTTTATATACACACCCACATAATCAGTATATTTCTGTCTCAAGCATATACTTGTGCTTATACTCTTGCACAGTTTTTATCTCATAAGAACATCGTCACTAGTTGTAATACACACACTCTGACTGTATCTCTCTCACACACATACGTTTTGACTGTATCTGTCTATCACTGGACCATTTTCACTCACACACTCACACACACACACACACACACACACACACACACACACCTTTTTCTCACAAACATCAGTCTTTACTGTAACTTGCACATACACGCACACATTATTTTTAGTATAATAATAATAATAATAATACAAATAACAACAAAACAATTGCAAGCAAAGCACTACCACCACCAATATTAATAAGGAAGACTAGAGAGTTGTGTGTATCTGAGTGTTTGCATCTCACATGAATATAGAAAGACCTTATTTCCAAGGTGGCAAACTTTCACTCATTTATTTGACAGCCCATACATGAGGAAATTACATAGCATAATCCATGGTTCATCCGAACTGTGCATAATTACAGGGTCCTTCTGGTACCAGCGATGGCTCAAGTGTATACCGAACTGTCCGGAAATGTTCAAATATGATTCCAGTCCTATTCCAGGACTGCTCAGGAAGAGATCCATAAAGATCTCTCAAGCCTCTCAAATCTTCCTAAGATGCTTGCGGTTGTTTTAGTCTTGTGACTATCCATGGACTTAGGTTATTTGACTTTCCAGTTGATGATTTAAGATTAATTGCTGCTGGCCAAACAGAACTAATCTTATTTCTATCAACAACGAAAGCAAACTAAGTTTAAATGATAGTGTTATGGTGGGGAAAAAAAGTTTAGAACTAACTACACAAAGAACAGACAAACAGAATGTAACTCTAAAGAATGAATTCTTCTCACAAGAGGTTCAAAACTTGAAGTTTCTTCTTTTTTTTTTTGGAGGGCTTCAGACACTTGTTCTCCATTGTGTCTACTACTTAGCTGTTACAAAACAGCTTTCCGGAGTGTTTTGAAAGGACTGGTTGAACCTGCAGAGCTGGTTCCTCAAATTGTCTTAAACAAAAAAGAAAAGGGAAATTAAATGAAACACAAAGAATAGGTACACATTCTTCTAATCACTTGGCATCTAAGATTAGACACTAGTTTCTGGACATAGTAAATTGAATGTATTCGCCATTCTAACTTTACCTGAGCACTGGGTTTTTGTGTTTTAAAATTAAATAAGTAATATAAAACAGACAATAATATATAAGGAAACAGTTATATATTTTCCTAATAAAATTGATTATTAGGATACATTAGGTAAGTACCTTAGTAGCATTCATTCTGCCAATGACATCCATGACTTAAGCAGGCTTCCTCAGCCCGCTGTATCTAAGCTGAGGAGGTAATCAACTTACTAATAACTGTTTAAATAATAATGTGAGTATATGACTATCACAATAGTTTCATAAGTGGCTAATATAGCAAGGCATAGATGAAGCTGTATAAGTTAACAATGAGAAAGAAGATTCCATAATTGACCAACAATGGCAGCAGTTGGATTTTTGGCTCATGATAGTTCTGAAATGTTATGTTTTGCAGTCTATTATGATGAGGTAAGGCACAGTTAACTGGTTCAGGTTGAGAATCCTGTTGCCATCACTGGAGGGCACTGTGGATACATGAATCAAAAACCAATCAAAGCAGAATTGAAATGTTATACTGCTGTTACATTTTTTAAAAGATCCTTTGGGAAAGGTTAGACTCCAGTAGCGATTTGGGAATGTGGACTTTTAATAATCATAGCAAAATCTAAATATCTTAGAAGGCAGAACATACCTTCTTATTCCAAGTGGAGTTTTATGGTTTTTGAGTTCACCAGGTTCGGTCAGAAAACCATAAATTTGGCCATGTGTCTTTTGTATTGATTTGTCAAAGGCAAGGAAGATGGCCGGGGGGGGGGTTCCGCATTTTTCCGCTATTCCAGTCTAACCCAACCTCTGATCACGTATCCAGTCTAACCCAACCTCTGATCACGCATCCAGTCTAACCCAACCTCTGATCACGTATCCAGTCTAACCCAATCTCTGATCACGTATCCAGTCTAACCCAACCTCTGATCACGTATCCAGTCTAACCCAACCTCTGATCACGTATCCAGTCTAACCCAACCTCTGATCACGTATCCAGTCTAACCCAACCTCTGATCACGTATCCAGTCTAACCCAACCTCTGATCACGTATCCAGTCTAACCCAACCTCTGATCACGTATCCAGTCTAACCCAACCTCTGATCACGTATCCAATCTAACCCAACCTCTGATCACGTATCCAGTCTAACGCAACCTCTGATCACGTATCCAGTCTAACCCAACCTCTGATCACGTATCCAGTCTAACCCAACCTCTGATCACGTATCCAGTCTAACGCAACCTCTGATCACGTATCCAGTCTAACCCAACCGCTGATCATGTATCCAGTCTAACCCAACCTCTGATCACGTATCCAGTCTAACCCAACCTCTGATCACGTATCCAGTCTAACCCAACCTCTGATCACGTATCCAGTCTAACCCAACCTCTGATCACGTATCCAATCTAACCCAACCTCTGATCACGTATCCAGTCTAACGCAACCTCTGATCACGTATCCAGTCTAACCCAACCTCTGATCACGTATCCAGTCTAACCCAACCTCTGATCACGTATCCAGTCTAACCCAACCTCTGATCACGTATCCAGTCTAACCCAACCTCTGATCACGTATCCAGTCTAACCCAACCTCTGATCACGTATCCAGTCTAACCCAACCTCTGATCACGTATCCAGTCTAACGCAACCTCTGATCACGTATCCAGTCTAACGCAACCTCTGATCACGTATCCAGTCTAACCCAACCTCTGATCACGTATCCAGTCTAACCCAACCTCTGATCATGTATCCAGTCTAACCCAACCTCTGATCACGTATCCAGTCTAACGCAACCTCTGATCACGTATCCAGTCTAACCCAACCTCTGATCACGTATCCAGTCTAACCCAACCGCTGATCATGTATCCAGTCTAACCCAACCTCTGGTCACGTATTCAGTCTAACCCAACCTCTGATCACGTATCCAGTCTAACGCAACCTCTGATCACGTATCCAGTCTAACCCAACCTCTGATCACGTATCCAGTCTAACCCAACCGCTGATCATGTATCCAGTCTAACCCAACCTCTGATCACGTATCCAGTCTAACCCAACCTCTGATCACGTATCCAGTCTAACCCAACCGCTGATCATGTATCCAGTCTAACCCAACCTCTGGTCACGTATTCAGTCTAACTCAGTCGCCTTTTATAATTTAGTCATTCTGTGCTGGATTAATGCATCTGCACCAGTCATGAAAATAACCTCTGAACATGTATTCAGTCTAAGCCAACCCAAAATAATAAACAACATTTCTGCCAACACATTCTTTTGCCATGGTCTTATACCTTATTTCCGCCACACCCACAAGTCTGCTCCATGGTGTTATTTGTTTAAGGTTAGTGCGGCTGCATCCACGAGCAGCAGCACCAGTTGCACTTTCATGCCATTAAAAAGTATTTTCACTGAACTCAAAACCACCGAGTCATCTCCACCTCACTTTGTTCCCTCAACCTTGCTATCTTTCACTTGTAAAGATAACATGGGGCCTAAATATAAAGCCCAAACTTATCATAAATCTCGCCATATAGACACACAGCCCCGGTGTGCACTGGATGATTACAATGAGCACATGCATAACTGTTTAGTGTTGGCTGATTAACATTATTGATGTAACCCAATAAGAACCAAACCTTCACACCAAAGTCACATTACAACATAACAGGCAGGTACGACTCCAGTGTGTGTGTGTCTGAGCATTTTTATGTGTTCACACATTTTAATCAGTTCACACTGATTTTATATGTGATTTTGTATGTCTGATGCCTGACAATGATGAATGTGTGTTCACGTGTGATCATTCTAATTCTCTGTCTTACAGCATCTGCACATGATATACATGACCTGATCTGAGGGTAGCCAAAGACATGCACACATAATTTTACATTTGATTTTCCTTTGTAATGTGTGTTAGTGTCAATATGTGTGAACATGGCTGCAACACAGGGCTGTGTGTCCTCCCTATGTCTTCCAGCAACTGGACAGCCACACACCTGACCTGGACACCACACACACACACACACACACACACACACACACACACACACACACACCTGACCTGGACACCGACACACAAAAGACTTGGACACTACACACCTGACCTGGAAATCAATACTCCTGATCTGATCTAAAAAAAACTGCCTTCCCATTCTCTAGTGCTCATTATACATTTTTGTAATTACAGTAAATAATTTAAGGAATTTAAGTAATTAAATCAGTAAATAATTTAAGTAATTAAGTAATTAAAGTAATTAATTTATTTAATTTAAGTAATTAAATACATTTAATTTAAATGATTTAAGACCTGTGTTTTGTTTACCAGGTTGTTGGTTATTTTGGTTTGTTCGGTTGTCTGTAGATTTGGTGTAGCTAACATAGTTTCTGTCAATGTTGCTTACTGGTTAATTTCTGAGTCCTACCTACTTCTGTGCAGTTGATGTTTTGTTAATCAGCCTTGTGTCCTTTTCTCTGTCAATATATTTTCCTTGCCTTTTGCTTAATAGATGTTTAATTTAGGTTTGCCTTAGTGTTTCCCACATGCTACATATCTGTTTTAGCCTCTATGTTAGCCTCCCATGTTGTTTGTTAGTTCTTTCACTCTAAAGAATTCCTGCACTTGCATCCTGCCTCTCACTTCATCCCTGCTAAATGTTACACCATCTTGGATAATCAGATTTTTTTTCCCCCTTTGAATATGAAACTGTACTGAGAAAAAATGGAAGTTTTGTGTCTGATGTAGTTATGAGTATGATAATGGAATCATGTGGATAATGATTTGGATCCATTTTGAACTTCAAAGTGTTAATACAATATAATCAATGTTGTTTGAATCAACTGAAGGATTTGGGAATGTTGCTTTGAAAGGTATTGAAAGGTACTAGCTTTCAAAACTTGCTAGCTACATTAGTTTCATATCTCCAGTGCAAAACAAGACATTGGACTGCATTTGCACAAGGCTTATGGAGCACCATCGTTGAGGTTACACTTACTACTGTATCATTTAACCAGAGCTCAGGGAGCACCCTGTGGGCGTTACACTTACTACTGTATCATTGCTGTACTGTATCAAATGTCATGTTTTCAGACTTGTTCAGTATTCAGACTTAAGCTATTGACAATAAATAAATTATGATGTATTTAAATCAAAGGCATTAACTGAAATCATCATTTACATGGTATTTTTTTGTATTGTGATGTGGCTGTCCCAATCTCCAATCTCTAAATTTCAATGTGGAAACAATGTGGAAATTATTTTTTATTTTTTATTTATGTAAATAACTTATCTTTTCATCAGTAGTGCTACATTCTTTTGCTCTCATGTTTTGCTGTCTTCTTGTTTATTTTTAGATAGTTGATAAGCCATGTCAAATATGATCGATCTGAAGTTGGCAATAGCTGAATGTTACATTTTAGATCACATTATGTCTGACGATGTCTGAACATGTTGCACTTACTCAAATTTACATATTTCCACTTAATGATTTTGTTCTCTGTATTCTCATGTACCTCTGTATAAAGCAAGTGTGCTTCTCAGCATCTCTGACTCTGTCACTCATTCTGAGAAACATGGCCCAGGGCACTGAGGAGGAACAATCAAACCCAGGCAAGGTAGACAGTGGCACCATAGGGATCAGGGTTAAGGAAAACGGATTTTTTTTCCTTACGCAATTTATGTTAACATTAAGTTTAGATTTATTTATAAGTTTAATTATAAAACATTATTAGAAATATTTTCATGTTACTACTGAAGCATAAATTTTAGTTCAAAGGCAGAGCCATGTTTTACCCACACCCCTGAATTTTAGAACAGGAAGTGAGACTGCATCCCTGTCCTTCATGCTCAGATGTTGAGTAGTTAGGTCCCATTGTTTTTAGGTCAATATGTTACAAAGACTTAAAATGACTGTGTAACTTTAATAATTGCTGAACACATGTTTCTCTAATAAATGTTTTTGTCTTTTGAAAATCTGTAAGATTTTGTGTTCAACTGTTCAAAACTGTTTACTATCCATGTATGGACTAGCATTTTTTAGTTATTCTCAAAAGTATCTTACATTTTCATTAATGAAACAGTCACCACCAAAACATTTACATTTACAGCATTTAGCAGACACTCTTATCCAGGGCAACTTACAAAAGTGCTTTGTCATTTAATGATAGAATACATCCTAGCCAGTACAGTAGGTTAGAGTCCAATATACCAATGAACTAGAATACAGTTAAAATACAGGGATAAATGCTGATGCCTAGAAGCACAAAATACATAAGTGCTCTCAGACAACAATCAGTGCAATAAACAATTACAAGTACTAGAGTTAGTCAACATAGGAGCAGTCAACATCAGTGCAATAAACTATACACTACAATATGTTTTAGTTAGTCAACATAGAAGCAGAGTCAGTGGTCATTTAAATATTCTACAAAAAGATGGGTCTTCAGTCTGTGTTTGAAGATTGCAAGGGGCTCTACTGTCCAGGCAACAAACGGAAGTTTGTTCCACCATCTAGGAGCCAGGACAGGGAATAGTCTCGATGCTTGTCTTCCATGAGACTTGAAGCATGGTATTCCAAGCCGAGCCATACTTGAGGTTTGAAGTACTCGAGGTACGGATCGGGCTTTGACCATTGACCTCATGTATGAAGGGGCTGGTCCATTTTTGGCTTTGTAGGCAAGCATCAAGGTTTTAAATCTGATGCGTGCAGCTACAGGGAGCCAATGAAGGGAGCGCAGCAGTGGAATAACATGTATGAACTTCGGAAGATTGAAGACCAATCGTACTGCTGCATTCTGGACAAGTTGTAGAGGTTTGATGGTTCTTAGAGGAAGACCAGCAAGTAGAGAGTTGCAGTAGTCTAGCTTTGAGATCACAAGCACCTGGGTAGCTTCCTGCGAAAGAAAGGGTCGAATCCTTCGTATGTTACAAAAGAGGAATCTGCAAGACCGGGTTAGATTAGAAACATGAGTTAAGAACGACAACCGGTTGTCCAAAGTTACGTCCAGGCTACGGGCAGCTTCGGATGGTGATACCAAGGAGTTCTCAAAGGAAACAGTGAGGTCATGGTAAGGGTTGGGAGTACCTGGGATGAACAGAAGCTCAGTTTTACTGGGGTTGAGCTTCAAGTGGTGGGCTGTCATTCATGATGCAATGTCAGTCAAGCATGCTGAGATATGTCTGGAGACCTGCGTGTCAGAGGGTGGAAAATAAATAAATAATTGAGTGTCATCGGCATAGCAGTGGCAGGAGAAACCAATACTGAGCCTTGTGGAACACCAGTGGAGAGTCTACACGGTTTGGATGTGGATCCTCTCCATGTCACTTGATAGGACCGTCCGTGCTGATAGGACTTAAACCATCTCCAAGCAGAACCAGTCACACCAAGCCTGGAAAGAACAGAGAGAAGAATGTTGTGGTTCACTGTGTCAAAGGCTGCTGAAAGGTCTAGAAGAATCAAAACAGATGACTGTTTGGCAGCTTTAGCAACATGAATTGTCTCAGTCACCGCTATGAGGGCCGTTTCTGTAGAATGTGCCGGTTTGTAGCCAGACTGATTGGGATCATGCAGCTGGTTCTGGGTGAGAAAAAGAGACAATTGCTTATAAAACTGCTTGTTCAAGGGCTTTTGAGAGGAAAGAGAGACGTGATACCGGTCTGTAGTTGGTAACGCTGGAGCTGTCAAGTGTGGCCTTCTTGAGGATTGGTACCACCCTGGTGGTTTTGAATGCAGTAGGCACATATCCAGAAGATAAGGAGTTGTTGATGATGACAGAGATGAAAGGAAGCAGATCTCTTGCGATTGTCTGGAACAGAGCAGAAGGAATCAGATCCAGCGGACATGTAGTCAGATTGCTGGAAGTCAGCAGTTGAAGAATTTCATCTGTGGAGAGAGGAGAAAAAGAAGTCAGAGAGTTGGATGTTGGGGAATGCACATTAGTTGGAGGGGTGGGAACAGAGGAAAAGGACTGGCGGATTGCTGCAACCTTCTCCTCAAAGAAGGTGATAAAATCCTCTGGAGTAAGACATGAGAAAGGAGGGGGAGGATTAAGGAGAGTAGAAAAATAGTGAAGAGCTTGCGTGGATCAGGTCAGGATGATTCGAATTTCTCTCTGTAGTATGATGACTTTGCAGATGTTACTTCCAGTGAGAACTTGGAAAGGAGAGGCTTGTATGAGCTGAGGTCTGAATTTATGCAAGATTTCCTCCACCGCCTCTCTGCAGTCCTTAGTTATAAGGTTATAACATATCTGTGACATTTCTAAAAGTGAGCAAATGTAATGTTAACAAATTAAGAATAAAAAATTCAAACAATATATATTAAAGTTGTTTAAATTTAATAAGCCAAATTCAGATGCTAAAATTTGAGTTAAAAAAACTGATTAAGCATCCAGGATATGAAGGATAAGCAGGATATGAAGGATTGAGTTTTTCTCAAATCGAACCAATATCGAGCCAATCAATTATGCTCCAGTGTTCATGTGATGGCCATGCTTGATTTGTTTACAGAAGGGCAGTTTGTTTAATTCTGACCAATATGTATTACATATTAGCATTTGGCTTTGTCTTGTGAGAACTTGCCTCATTACTTATAGACATCATTAACCAGAAGTATATCTAAATGAGTGATATGAGTGATATCTTCTCCTAGCCATGGCCCTCCTCTGAGTAAGGCTGATCTGTGCCTGGAAGAATGAAATGACCCTCACCTCACCTTTGTTGAATCTCCTGGAGAGGTTTGTATTACTGCATTTATTTTAGTGGTATAACATGCATGCTGCAGCAGTGTTAATGTTGTAACAGATGTGTACCATTGTTTTATTTTAATACTGGTGTTATATATTAGTTATATAGCATGCTAGATCAGTGTTAGTGGTGTAGCTGATGTTAGGGTTTTATTTTAATACTGCATGCAGGCTGCAGCAGTGTTCGTAGTGTAGCTGATAGCACCACGCAAGTGTTCATTTCAGACTACAGGGTCATGTGTATGTAGACATGATAGCGATAAACACCCACGCTCTCCTCTCCTCCCCTAAAACACACAGGCTCACACATGCACAGTAGTTTATTCCCTCTGACTAACATTAACTACGCTGGGCGTGTAGAAAAAGTGACAGTAGTACATTTGATCTTTGATCCTTTTCAAAGAGAAAAGCAGAAACAACATGCTTGGCAAGGTCTCGATGCAGACAAGGGACCATCACTGCAACGTGATTCTGGATCTCCCCTCGATAAACATTGTCCATCTCATGGTTACCTCTGACTTCATCTCACTCCATGTTCAGTAGGAAAGATTCACTGGTGACAAACCATGTGACAGATAGTGTTGCACTTCCTCCTCTGATAGCTGAACTAGTTCAGTGCGGTTTAAATGGGAAGTAAAACACTCAGTGGATCCATTTTGTGATCAGAGGAATGAAAATCATTTTAGGAGAAAATTTTGGCATCTTATTTGGGGCTGGAATTTATTAATTATATGAACCTGCCCTACACAAGAAGGAGTTCAGTAAGTTTCAACCAATTAAGTTTATAAACTGATAACCTGAAGCCTTCAGACACCAGTTTTCAGTCAAATGATATTTAGATGTGTAGTCTGGGTAACAGTAAAAAAAAAAAAAAAAAATAGTTTTAAACAAAACTTGTTTGTGTATGTGTATGAAATTACTGGACATTGCACTACTGTGTCTCTCTAGCACTGGAGTTTCACTTAATAAGTGTAGAAACTACATAAATTATTCAATTCTCCAGTAGCCAGAATGTATTGAACTCTTCTATACTGTTTACTGCTGTAGGTAGGATTCATCACAGATTCACTGTTCTATACTGTACTTATGATTTGTGATTCATGACTATGCTGTATCCTACATTTACTCTGGTCATACATTGTTTAGATTGGTCAATGGATATATCATTTAACTCTGAAATAACAGTTTGACAGCTAAAGTTGCACTTCTTCCTCTGGTGGCTGAACCAATTCAAAACAGTTTAAAGTTCAAGTAACAATCTCTGTGTGGATCCATTTTATGAGGAGAGGAATGTCCGTCACTTTAAGAGAGAAACACAGTAAGTATCTGAATTGTAGCTGGACCTGCACTACACAAGGAACAGTTCATTTGGTCTCAGCTAAGCTTTGTTAACTGATAATGTTCGAGTCAAAAGTTACTTTTACATGAAACAGTAGCTGAAATAAAATATTTGTTTACATTGTAAAAGTTAAGTCAGATCAACTTCACAAGCTTTTTTTGTTGTTGTTGTTGAAAGATCAGTTTACAGTGAGGTTTCCATTACTCACATATCTTAGCGTTGCTTCTCAATTAGGAAAACGATCATTTATGTTGCAAGGATTCAAGCTAAACTTAAAAAGACTGTTGTTTCCTTATTATAACACCAAATTATTCAAATGTCTGTTTACAGTAAGGAATGTAAATACTGTATTCAAACATATACGTTTAAAAACAACACTTGGCTCAGAGTATTTAAGCACAGGTAACACTTTGCTCTTCATCTAAGCCCAGGTAACCAGGCGCATGTGTATGAGTGCGTGTGTGTTTGTTCCCTGTTTAGGTTTCTATTTCTTCTGTCATGTGGGGTTAAGAAAATAAAGGAAAAAGAAGCAAGTTGTGAAAATGGATGAATTAGTGCAGACCAACATCACAGCTCAGACAGGAGGGAACGTCTGTGCTCCTGTGCTGCATGTGAATCAGGTTCACGCACCAGTGACACTGAACATTACATATGGATGTAAGTGATAAATCTGTTTGCCCAAATCAGCATCTTTCAGCAGAGGCTGCAGTCAATATTTATTTGTACTGATATATACATATGTGGTATATGAATAGAACAGCCCACAGTTTTCAGACTGTGAATTCTCCTCACTGAGTCTGGGGTTCTTTAATCATTATAGAACAGATTAATAAAGATCATTAATTTAATCAAGTTCTGATTTTCCAATATTCCATCCTCCAGTGCAGGAAGTGTCCAGTTCCAGCACCAGCTTAGTTCAGACTGGAGGTGCTTCAGGGACTCCTGCTCAAAATGAAGGTCTGTTTCTACACATCATTACTTATTAACATACTTATTATCATCTGAATATACACATCCCTGCTTATTTACTGAAGGTGACATCTGAATATAGACATGGCTCCTAATTTACTGGATGTCTACTTATACTGACAGTAATGTCTATCAAGTCAAGTTTGACATTCCTTCATATAACTTGCTCACACAAATGTAATTTCTTCCAGACCATGGTGTGACATACAACAAACACAATGCACACAGTACACATAACTACATAAGTGTACCAAAAAAGCAGCTACAACTTTTTTTTTAAGTTTTTTTTTTTTTTTTCTTAAATAGATGGTTACAATTATAATAAAATTATTTTTTGTTGTTGTTTTCTGTGTTTTCTATTAGGATGGATTGAAAAATCCAAATTCCACAAATACAAATTGGAGAAGGAATATAAAGAATTTCATGAAGGAATCTCACAGCATGGAAGCTCAACCCTTCTGAATGAGATCTACACAGAGCTCTACATCACAGAGGGAGGGAGTGGAGAGGTCAATAATGAACATGAGGTCAGACAGATTGAGACAGCATCCAGGAGACCAGCAACACAGGAGACACCCATCAAATGCAACAACCTCTTTAAAGACAAATCCATCAGAAGAGTGCTCACCAAAGGAGTTGCTGGAATTGGAAAAACAGTCTCTGTGCAGAAGTTCATTCTGGATTGGGCTGAAGGAAAAGCAAATCAGGATGTCTCCTTCATATTTCCATTTCCTTTTAGAGAGCTGAATTTGATAAAGGAGAAAAAGTTCAGTCTGTTGGATCTGCTTCATGATTTTTTCCCCAGTTCAAAACAGTTACAATTCATAGATTCTGATGCTTACAAAATCATGTTTATTTTTGATGGTCTGGATGAGTGTCGACTTCCTCTAGATTTCCAGAATAATGAGAGATTGTGTGATGTAACAGCATCAACCTCAGTAGATGTGCTGCTGACAAACCTCATCAAGAAGAATCTGCTTCCTTCTGCTCTCCTCTGGATAACCTCTCGGCCAGCAGCAGCCACTCAGATCCCTCCTGATTGTGTTGACCTGGTAACAGAGGTACGAGGGTTCAGTGACCCTCAGAAAGAGGAGTACTTCAGGAAGAGAATCAGTGATCAGACCCTGGCCAACAGGATCATTGCACACATGAAGTCATCAAAAAGCCTCTACATCATGTGCCACATTCCAGTCTTCTGTTGGATAGCAGCCACTGTTCTAGAGAAAATGTTTGGTGAAGCAGAGAGTGGAGAGATCCCCAAGACTCTGACTCAAATGTTCACACACTTCCTGATCTTTCAGATCAAACACAAGAACAGCAAGTACCATGGAAAAACTGACACTGACTCTCACCAGACTAGAGAAAGAATTCTGGTATTGGGGAAACTAGCTTTTGAACAGCTGGAAAAGGGCAACCTGATCTTCTATGAGGAAGACCTAAAAGAGTGTGGCATTGATGTCAAAGAAGTGTCAGTGTACTCCGGAGTGTGTACACAAATCTTCAGAGAAGAGTTTAGGCTGTATCTGGGGAAGGTGTTCAGCTTTGTGCATCTGAGTGTTCAGGAGTTTCTGGCTGCTTTATATGCATTTCTCTCCTTCATCTCTAACATAAATGTTTTGAAACAGCAAACCACTGGATTCCTACATGGGCTTAAAAGATCAAAAACAATGTCTGACTTCTTTATCAATGCAGTGGACCAGGCCTTACAGAGTGAGAATGGACACCTGGACCTTTTCCTTCGCTTCCTTCTCGGTCTCTCACTGGAGTCCAATCAGACTCTCTTACGAGGCCTACTGACACAGACAGGAATCAGCTCTAACAGCAAGGAGAAAATAGTTAAATATATCAAGAAGAGGATCAGGGAAAATCCCTCGCCAGAGAAATCCATCAATCTGTTCCAGTGTCTGAATGAACTGAATGATCATTCTCTAGTACAGGAAGTCCAAACATACCTGAGCAGAGGAGGTAACCGTCGTCTCCATGGAGCCAGGCTCTCTCCTGCTCAGTGGTCAGCTCTGGTGTTTGTCTTGCTGAACTCAGAAGAGGAGCTGGAGATAGACTTGAATAAATATGACCCATCAGAGGAATGTTTACTCAGACTGCTGCCAGTAGTCAAAACATCCAGAAAAGCTGTGTGAGTATTTTTATTCATAAACACACTACTGCACTGCGGTCAGTACAACATAAACAATGGACTTTACAATGGTGTTAATTTTACAGTAGTGTTTTTTGAACCCCTTTGTAATTAATGTATCATATACCCTAATCACTATTTAAGCTGCTAACTGACCCACTCATTAATCATAAAGTGCTTCTTTGCACTGCCTTTCCTCTCACTACAGGCAGGTGTCCACGAAAGGCACCATAAAAAAATAAATAAATATAAAAAAACCCCACAAATTTATGATGAGATACTCTAAAATGCTTGTATTTCTATTATTGCTTATAAATGCATAATGAATGTCTGGAATGTTGATTTAGTCATATGCTCCGGTGGGTTCAGCTTTCTGTATATAACTCATTTTAACCCCTTATTCAAACAAGCTAATTGATAAAACTGTAAACATAAATACATCATAAAAGTAAGAAATTCTGTAAAAAATAAAGTAGTCTTCTTTGTGACCATTTCCTGTCTGTTTATCTAAAAGTAGTAGTTTATTGGTCGCAAAGGTAAATCAGTACCAATACACTGTTGCTCAGTGTGTACTGCATGTACTTAATCTCTGCATAATATCACCACACTGTAATAGTGCACAAAGGTAGACAGGGCAGCAATCTTTATGGTGAGTAATATTTATAATAATTAATATTATTACAATATATTATTATTATTATTATTATTATTATTATTATTATTATTATTATATAATTAATACAGAAATATTTCCGCTGAGTAGAGCTATCTTTATGGTGAGTAATATTTATAATAATTCATATTATTATAATATATTATTATCATAATATAATTAATGCGCAATATTTATGTTGAGTAGAGTGATATTTATCACAGGTAAATCCAATCCTTAATTTTTCCCCATTAAATGGTTGTGGTCGAATAGCCAGAAGAATCATACAAGGAAAAACAAAACAGAATACATTACTAACATAAAAACATAGGACAAACAGAAAAAAAGGAGAGTTAAATATGAAACATTGTGACATTAAACTGGCCAGCAAAGATGACAGGCAAGACAAAAGATTTAAATACACAAAATACACAAACGAGGAACACTTAGGCAAACTGACAAATCTGTTTTTGATCAACAGATTAATTTACCATGACTGAATA
Organism: Electrophorus electricus; assembly: GCF_041902795.1. Taxonomy (NCBI): domain Eukaryota; kingdom Metazoa; phylum Chordata; class Actinopteri; order Gymnotiformes; family Gymnotidae; genus Electrophorus; species Electrophorus electricus. The sequence goes on along the minus strand of NC_137517.1, from coordinate 14,362,694 downwards.
CATTAAAATGACGAGTAGTGTGTTGAATTAAGGCACAGAGATACATTTTTACATATACATGTTTGTGTTTATATCAGAGAACTGGAAATAGGGAAAGAGAATAGGGGTGTGTTGAAATCAGGGATAGATAGGTGATTATGGGCTGCAGTTGTTGTCTTGTGAACACATTCACCTGAATCAGTGTCTTTAGACAA